>NW_020862926.1:0-37454 GCF_003713205.1 Coffea eugenioides
ACTTCCCAGGGGGTCACCAATCCAAGTACTACTCTCGCCCAAACACGCTTAATTTCGAAGTTCTGATGGGATCCGGTGCATTAGGGCTGGTATGATCGCACCCGCCATATTCCTTTCGCTTTATTCTTTTAAACTACCCCGTCCTGCGAAGCAGTGTGGCTTTTCTAGACCGAAATTCATTTTAAGCGTCAATTCAAGCATTTTCCTATTATCCTTTTATTTATTTGCTTTCATATTTTTTTTTGTTATTGATTTGCCCCCTGTTTTTTTCCATCATCCCGCAACTCTAAATTGTCATGAAATCAATCCTTCACGCTTGCGCTGATACATTTGCGCCGACAAATTTGAGCGACGATCCGGGCTTTGATCGAGCCGTACCGTTCCTGATTTGTCTCGCGCCTTCAGATCCTCCTTCACGCTTCGACACGAAGCAAAATATTAAGCAATCGTTCCGACGGAGCTAAATTACTACAGGATAAAGAACGAATAGGAAATTTGAATTTCGAAACAAAAAAGAGAGGGGTGCATCACGAGGACTTCCCAGGGGGTCACCCATCCTAATACTGCTTACGCCCAAGCACGCTTAACTTCGGAGTTCTGATGGGATACGGTGCATTAGTGCTGGTATGATCGCACCCATAACGTTCCTTTCGCTTTATTCTTTTAAACTACCCCGTCCAGCGAAGCAGTGTGGCTTTTCTGGACCGGAATTCATTTTAAGCGTCAATTGAAGCATTTTCCTCTTATCCTTTTATTTATTTACTTTATATTTTTTTTGTTATTGATTTGCACCCTGTTTTTTTCCATCATCCCGCAACTCTAAATTATCATGAAATCAATCCTTCACGCTTGCGGTGATACATTTGCGTCGACAAATTTGATCGAGCCGTACCGTTCCTGATTTGTCTCGCGCCTTCAGATCCTCCTTCACGCTTCGACAAGAAGCAAAATATTAAGCAATCGTTCCGACGGAGCTAAATTACTACAGGATAAAGAACGAATAGGAAATTTGGATTTCGAAACAAAAAAAAGAGGGGTGCAACAAGAAGAATTCCCAGGGGGTCACCCATCCTAGTACTACTCTCGCCCAAGCATGCTTAACTTCGGAGTTCTGATGGGATCCGGTGCATTAGTGCTGGTATGATCGTACCCGCCATGTTCCTTTCACTTTATTCTTTTAAACTACCCCGTCCTGCGAAGCAGTGTGGCTTTTCTAGACCGAAATTCATTTTAAGCGTCAATTCAAGCATTTTTCTCTTACCCTTTTGTTTATTTGCTTTCATATTTTTTTTTGTTATTGATTTGCACCCTGTTTTTTTCCCTCATCGCGCAACAATAAATTGTCATCAAATCAATCCATCACGCTAGCGCTGATACATTTGCGCCGACAAATTTGAGCGATGATCCGGGCTTTGATCGAGCCGTACCGTTCCTGAATTCTCTCGCGCCTTCAGATCCGCCTTCATCCTTCGAGAAGAAGCAAAATATAAAGCAATCGTTCCGAAGGACCTAAATTACTACAGGATAAAGAACGAATAGAAAATTTGAATTTCGAAGCAAAAAAGAGAGGGGTGCAACAAGAACAATTCCCAAGGGGTCACCCATCCTAATACTGCTCACGCCCAAGCACGCTTAACTTCGGAGTTCTGATGGGATACGGTGCATTAGTGCTGGTATGATCTCACCCACAACGTTCCTTTCACTTTATTCTTTTAAACTACCCCGTCCAGCGAAGCAGTGTGGCTTTTCTAGACCGGAATTCATTTTAAGCGTCAATTGAAGCATTTTCCTCTTATCCTTTTATTTATTTACTTTATATTTTTTTTTGTTATTGATTTGCACCCTGTTTTTTTCCATCTTCCCGCAACTCTAAATTATCATGAAATCAATCCTTCACGCTTGCGGTGATACATTTGCGCCGACAAATTTGAGCGACGATCCGGGCTTTGATCGAGCCGTACCGTTCCTGATTTGTCTCGCGCCTTCAGATCCGCCTTCATGCTTCGAGAAGAAGCAAAATATAAGGCAATCGTTCCGAAGGACCTAAATTACTACAGGATAAAGAACGAATAGAAAATTTGAATTTCGAAACAAAAAAGAGAGGGGTGCAACAAGAGGAATTCCCAGAGGGTCACCCATCCTAGTACTACTCTCGCCCAAGCATGCTTAACTTCGGAGTTCTGATGGGATCCGGTGCATTAGTGCTGGTATGATCGCACCCGCCATGTTGCTTTCGCTTTATTCTTTTAAACTACCCCGTCCTGCGAAGCAGTGTGGCTTTTCTAGACCGAAATTCATTTTAAGTGTCAATTGAAGCATTTTCCTATTATCCTTTTATTTATTTGCTTTCATATTTTTTTTTGTTATTGATTTGCCCCCTATTTTTTTCCATCATCCCGCAACTCTAAATTATCATGAAATCAATCCTTCACGCTTGCGCTGATACATTTGCGCCGACAAATTTGAGTGACGATCCGGGCTTTGATCGAGCCGTACCGTTCCTGATTTGTCTCGCGCCTTCAGATCCTCCTTCACGCTTCGACAAGAAGCAAAATATTAAGCAATCGTTCCGACGGAGCTAAATTACTACAGGATAAAGAACGAATAGGAAATTTGGATTTCGAAACAAAAAAGAGAGGGGTGCAACACGAGGACTTCCCAGGGGGTCACCAATCCAAATACTACTCTCGCCCAAACGCTTAATTTGAAGTTCTTGATGGGATCCGGTGCATTTAGTGCTGGCTAATGATCGACCCGCCGCCATATTCCCTTTCCGCTTTAATTCTTTTAAACTACCCCGTCCTGGCGAAGCAGTGTGGCTTTTTCTAGACCGGGAAATTCATTTTAAGCGTAATTCAAGCAATTTTTCCCTATTATCCTTTTATTTATTGTGCTTTCATATTTTTTTTTGTTATTGATTTGGCCCCCTGTTTTTTTCCATCATCCCGCAACTCTTTAAATATCATGAAATCAATCCTTCAGTTGCGCTGATAATTTGCGCGCGACAAATTGAGCGCCGATCCGGGCTTTGATCGAGCCGTACCGTTCCTGATTTGTCTCGCGCCTTCAGACTCCTCTTCACCGCTTCCGACACGAAGCAAAATATTAAGCAATGTTCGACGGAGCTAAATTACTCGGATAAGAACGAATAGGATTTGGATTTCGAAACAAAAAAGAGAGGGGTGCATCACGAGGACTTCCCAGGGGGTCACCCATCTAATACTGCTTACGCCCCAAAGCGACGCTAACTTCGGAGTTCTGATGGGATAGGCTGCATTAGTGATGGTATGATGGCACCATAACGTTCCTTCGCTTTATTCTTTAAACTAACCCCGTCGCAGCCGAAGCAGTGTGGTTCTGGACCGGATTCATTTTAAGCGTCAATTGAAGGCATTTTCCTCTTATCCTTTTATTTATTTACTTTATATTTTTTTTGTTATTGATTTGCACCCTGTTTTTTTCCATCATCCCGCAACTCTAAATTATCATGAAATCAATCCTTCACGCTTGCGGTGATACATTTGCGCCGAAAAATTTGAGCGACGATCCGGGCTTTGATCGAGCCGTACCGTTCCTAATTTGTCTCGCGCCTTCAGATCCTCCTTCACGCTTTGACAAGAAGCAAAATATTAAGCAATCGTTCCGAAGGACCTAAATTACTACAGGATAAAGAACGAATAGAAAATTTGAATTTCGAAACAAAAAAAAGAGGGGTGCAACAAGAGGAATTCCCAGGGGTCACCCATCCTAGTACTACTCTCGCCCAAGCATGCTTAACTTCGGAGTTCTGATGGGATCCGGTGCATTAGTGCTGGTATGATCGCACCCGCCATGTTCCTTTCGCTTTATTCATTTAAACTACCCCGTCCTGCGAAGCAGCGTGGCTTTTCTAGACCGAAATTCATTTTAAGCGTCAATTCAAGCATTTTTCTCTTATCCTTTTATTTATTTGCTTTCATATTTTTTTTTGTTATTGATTTGCACCCTGTTTTTTTCCCTCATCGCGCAACAATAAATTGTCATGAAATCAATCCATCACGCTAGCGCCGATACATTTGCGCCGACAAATTTGAGCGATGATCCGGGCTTTGATCGAGCCGTACCGTTCCTGAATTCTCTCGCGCCTTCAGATCCGCCTTCATGCTTCGAGAAGAAGCAAAATATAAAGCAATCGTTCCGAAGGACCTAAATTACTACAGGATAAAGAACGAATAGAGAAATTTGAATTTCGAAGCAAAAAAGGGAGGGTGCAACAAGAAACATCCAAGGGGTCACACCATCCTAAATACTGTCTCACGCCCAATCGCACGCTTAACTTCGGCAGTTCTGGATGGGATCCGGTGGCATTAGTGCTGGTAATGATCGGCACCCACAACGTTCCTTTCACTTTAATTCTTGTAAACTACCCCGTCCAGCGAAGAAGTGGTGGCTTTTCTAGACCGGAATTCATTTAAGGCGTCAATTGAAGCATTTTCCTCTTTCCTTTATTTATTTAATTTATTTTTTTGTTTATTGTGTTGCATCAACCTGGTTTTTTCAATCTTCCCGGAACTTCTAAATTATGTGAAATCAATCCTCCCCGCTTGCGGGTGATAATTGTGCCGCCGACAAAATTTGATGCGACGATCCGGGCTTTGATCGAGCCGTACCGTTCCTGATTTGTCTCGCGCCTTCAGATCCTCCTTCACGCTTCGACAAGAAGCAAAATATTAAGCAATCGTTCCGACGGAGCTAAATTACTACAGGATAAAGAACGAATAGGAAATTTGGATTTCGAAACAAAAAAAAGAGGGGTGCAACACGAGGACTTCCCAGGGGGTCACCAATCCAAGTACTACTCTCGCCCAAACACGCTTAATTCGAAGTTCTGATGGGATCCGGTGCATTAGTGCTGGTATGATCGTACCCGCCATATTCCTTTCGCTTTATTCTTTTAAACTACCCCGTCCTGCGAAGCAGTGTGGCTTTTCTAGACCGAAATTCATTTTAAGCGTCAATTCAAGCATTTTCCTCTTATCCTTTTATTTATTTGCTTTCATATTTTTTTTTGTTATTGATTTGCCCCCTGTTTTTTTCCATCATCCCGCAACTCTAAATTATCATGAAATCAATCCTTCACGCTTGCGGTGATACATTTGCGCCGACAAATTTGAGCGACGATCCGGCTTTGATCGAGCCGTACCGTTCCTAATTTGTCTCGCGCCTTCAGATCCTCCTTCACGCTTGACAAGAAGCAAAATATTAAGCAATCGTTCCGAAGGACCTAAATTACTACAGGATAAAGAACGAATAGAAAATTTGAATTTCGAAACAAAAAAGAGAGGGGGTGCAACAAGAGGAATTCCCAGGGGGTCACCCATCCTAGTACTACTCTCGCCCAAGCATGCTTAACTTCGGAGTTCTGATGGGATCCGGTGCATTAGTGCTGGTATGATCGTACCCGCCATGTTCCTTTCGCTTTATTCTTTTAAACTACCCCGCCCAGCGAAGCAGTGTGGCTTTTCTAGACCGGAATTCATTTTAAGCGTCAATTGAAGCATTTTCCTCTTATCCTTTTATTTATTTACTTTATTTTTTTTTTGTTATTGATTTGCACCCTGTTTTTTTCCATCATCCCGCAACTCTAAATTATCATGAAATCAATCCTTCACGCTTGCGGTGATACATTTGCGCCGACAAATTTGAGCGACGATCCGGGCTTTGATCGAGCCGTACCGTTCCTAATTTGTCTCGCGCCTTCAGATCCTCCTTCACGCTTTGACAAGAAGCAAAATATTAAGCAATCGTTCCGAAGGACCTAAATTACTACAGGATAAAGAACGAATAGAAAATTTGAATTTCGAAACAAAAAAGAGGGGGGTGCAACAAGAGGAATTCCCAGGGGGTCACCCATCCTAGTACTACTCTCGCCCAAGCATGCTTAACTTCGGAGTTCTGATGGGATCCGGTGCATTAGTGCTGGTATGATCGCACCCGCCATGTTCCTTTCGCTTTATTCTTTTAAACTACCCCGTCCTGCGAAGCAGTGTGGCTTTTCTAGACCGAAATTCATTTTAAGCGTCAATTCAAGCATTTTCCTATTATCCTTTTATTTATTTGCTTTCATATTTTTTTTTGTTATTGATTTGCCCCCTGTTTTTTTCCATCATCCCGCAACTCTAAATTATCATGAAATCAATCCTTCACGCTTGCGCTGATACATTTGCGCCGACAAATTTGAGCGACGATCCGGGCTTTGATCGAGCCGTACCGTTCCTGATTTGTCTCGCGCCTTCAGATCCGCCTTCATGCTTCGAGAAGAAGCAAAATATAAAGCAATCGTTCCGAAGGACCTAAATTACTACAGGATAAAGAACGAATAGAAAATTTGAATTTCGAAACAAAAAAGAGAGGGGTGCAACAAGAGGAATTCCCAGGGGGTCACCCATCCTAGTACTACTCTCGCCCAAGCATGCTTAACTTCGGAGTTCTGATGGGATCCGGTGCATTAGTGCTGGTATGATCGCACCCGCCATGTTCCTTTCGCATTATTCTTTTAAACTACCCCGTCCAGCGAAGCAGTGTGGCTTTTCCAGACCGGAATTCATTTTAAGCGTCAATTGAAGCATTTTCCTCTTATCCTTTTATTTATTTACTTTATATTTTTTTTTGTTATTGATTTGCACCCTGTTTTTTTCCATCTTCCCGCAACTCTAAATTATCATGAAATCAATCCTTCACGCTTGCGGTGATACATTTGCGCCGACAAATTTGAGCGACGATCCGGGCTTTGATCGAGCCGTACCGTTCCTAATTTGTCTCGCGCCTTCAGATCCTCCTTCACGCTTTGACAAGAAGCAAAATATTAAGCAATCGTTCCGAAGGACCTAAATTACTACAGGATAAAGAACGAATAGAAAATTTGAATTTCGAAACAAAAAAGAGGGGGGTGCAACAAGAGGAATTCCCAGGGGGTCACCCATCCTAGTACTACTCTCGCCCAAGCATGCTTAACTTCGGAGTTCTGATGGGATCCGGTGCATTAGTGCTGGTATGATCGTACCCGCCATGTTCCTTTCGCTTTATTCTTTTAAACTACCCCGTCCTGCGAAGCAGTGTGGCTTTTCTAGACCGAAATTCATTTTAAGCGTCAATTCAAGCATTTTCCTATTATCCTTTTATTTATTTGCTTTCATATTTTTTTTTGTTATTGATATGCCCCCTGTTTTTTTCCATCATCCCGCAACTCTAAATTATCATGAAATCAATCCTTCACGCTTGCGCTGATACATTTGCGCCGACAAATTTGAGCGACGATCCGGGCTTTGATCGAGCCGTACCGTTCCTGATTTGTCTCGCGCCTTCAGATCCGCCTTCATGCTTCGAGAAGAAGCAAAATATAAGGCAATCGTTCCGAAGGACCTAAATTACTACAGGATAAAGAACGAATAGAAAATTTGAATTTCGAAACAAAAAAGAGAGGGGTGCAACAAGAGGAATTCCCAGGGGGTCACCCATCCTAGTACTACTCTCGCCCAAGCATGCTTAACTTCGGAGTTCTGATGGGATCCGGTGCATTAGTGCTGGTATGATCGCACCCGCCATGTTCCTTTCGCTTTATTCTTTTAAACTACCCCGTCCTGCGAAGCAGTGTGGCTTTTCTAGACCGAAATTCATTTTAAGTGTCAATTGAAGCATTTTCCTATTATCCTTTTATTTATTTGCTTTCATATTTTTTTTTGTTATTGATTTGCCCCCTATTTTTTTCCATCATCCCGCAACTCTAAATTATCATGAAATCAATCCTTCACGCTTGCGCTGATACATTTGCGCCGACAAATTTGAGCGACGATCCGGGCTTTGATCGAGCCGTACCGTTCCTGATTTGTCTCGCGCCTTCAGATCCTCCTTCACGCTTCGACAAGAAGCAAAATATTAAGCAATCGTTCCGACGGAGCTAAATTACTACAGGATAAAGAACGAATAGGAAATTTGGATTTCGAAACAAAAAAGAGAGGGGTGCAACACGAGGACTTCCCAGGGGGTCACCAATCCAAGTACTACTCTCGCCCAAACACGCTTAATTTCGAAGTTCTGATGGGATCCGGTGCATTAGTGCTGGTATGATCGCACCCGCCATATTCCTTTCGCTTTATTCTTTTAAACTACCCCGTCCTGCGAAGCAGTGTGGCTTTTCTAGACCGAAATTCATTTTAAGCGTCAATTCAAGCATTTTCCTATTATCCTTTTATTTATTTGCTTTCATATTTTTTTTTGTTATTGATTTGCCCCCTGTTTTTTTCCATCATCCCGCAACTCTAAATTATCATGAAATCAATCCTTCACGCTTGCGCTGATACATTTGCGCCGACAAATTTGAGCGACGATCCGGGCTTTGATCGAGCCGTACCGTTCCTGATTTGTCTCGCGCCTTCAGATCCTCCTTCACGCTTCGACACGAAGCAAAATATTAAGCAATCGTTCCGACGGAGCTAAATTACTACAGGATAAAGAACGAATAGGAAATTTGAATTTCGAAACAAAAAAGAGAGGGGTGCATCACGAGGACTTCCCAGGGGGTCACCCATCCTAATACTGCTTACGCCCAAGCACGCTTAACTTCGGAGTTCTGATGGGATACGGTGCATTAGTGCTGGTATGATCGCACCCATAACGTTCCTTTCGCTTTATTCTTTTAAACTACCCCGTCCAGCGAAGCAGTGTGGCTTTTCTGGACCGGAATTCATTTTAAGCGTCAATTGAAGCATTTTCCTCTTATCCTTTTATTTATTTACTTTATATTTTTTTTGTTATTGATTTGCACCCTGTTTTTTTCCATCATCCCGCAACTCTAAATTATCATGAAATCAATCCTTCACGCTTGCGGTGATACATTTGCGCCGACAAATTTGAGCGACGATCCGGGCTTTGATCGAGCCGTACCGTTCCTGATTTGTCTCGCGCCTTCAGATCCTCCTTCACGCTTCGACAAGAAGCAAAATATAAGCAATCGTTCCGACGGAGCTAAATTACTACAGGATAAAGAACGAATAGAAAATTTGAATTTCGAAACAAAAAAGAGAGGGGTGCAACAAGAGGAATTCCCAGGGGGTCACCCATCCTAGTACTACTCTCGCCCAAGCATGCTTAACTTCGGAGTTCTGATGGGATCCGGTGCATTAGTGCTGGTATGATCGCACCCGCCATGTTCCTTTCGCTTTATTCTTTTAAACTACCCCGTCCTGCGAAGCAGTGTGGCTTTTCTAGACCGAAATTCATTTTAAGTGTCAATTGAAGCATTTTCCTATTATCCTTTTATTTATTTGCTTTCATATTTTTTTTTGTTATTGATTTGCCCCCTATTTTTTTCCATCATCCCGCAACTCTAAATTATCATGAAATCAATCCTTCACGCTTGCGCTGATACATTTGCGCCGACAAATTTGAGCGACGATCCGGGCTTTGATCGAGCCGTACCGTTCCTGATTTGTCTCGCGCCTTCAGATCCTCCTTCACGCTTCGACAAGAAGCAAAATATTAAGCAATCGTTCCGACGGAGCTAAATTACTACAGGATAAAGAACGAATAGGAAATTTGGATTTCGAAACAAAAAAGAGAGGGGTGCAACACGAGGACTTCCCAGGGGGTCACCAATCCAAGTACTACTCTCGCCCAAACACGCTTAATTTCGAAGTTCTGATGGGATCCGGTGCATTAGTGCTGGTATGATCGCACCCGCCATATTCCTTTCGCTTTATTCTTTTAAACTACCCCGTCCTGCGAAGCAGTGTGGCTTTTCTAGACCGAAATTCATTTTAAGCGTCAATTCAAGCATTTTCCTATTATCCTTTTATTTATTTGCTTTCATATTTTTTTTTGTTATTGATTTGCCCCCTGTTTTTTTCCATCATCCCGCAACTCTAAATTATCATGAAATCAATCCTTCACGCTTGCGCTGATACATTTGCGCCGACAAATTTGAGCGACGATCCGGGCTTTGATCGAGCCGTACCGTTCCTGATTTGTCTCGCGCCTTCAGATCCTCCTTCACGCTTCGACACGAAGCAAAATATTAAGCAATCGTTCCGACGGAGCTAAATTACTACAGGATAAAGAACGAATAGGAAATTTGGATTTCGAAACAAAAAAGAGAGGGGTGCATCACGAGGACTTCCCAGGGGGTCACCCATCCTAATACTGCTTACGCCCAAGCACGCTTAACTTCGGAGTTCTGATGGGATACGGTGCATTAGTGCTGGTATGATCGCACCCATAACGTTCCTTTCGCTTTATTCTTTTAAACTACCCCGTCCAGCGAAGCAGTGTGGCTTTTCTGGACCGGAATTCATTTTAAGCGTCAATTGAAGCATTTTCCTCTTATCCTTTTATTTATTTACTTTATATTTTTTTTGTTATTGATTTGCACCCTGTTTTTTTCCATCATCCCGCAACTCTAAATTATCATGAAATCAATCCTTCACGCTTGCGGTGATACATTTGCGTCGACAAATTTGATCGAGCCGTACCGTTCCTGATTTGTCTCGCGCCTTCAGATCCTCCTTCACGCTTCGACAAGAAGCAAAATATTAAGCAATCGTTCCGACGGAGCTAAATTACTACAGGATAAAGAACGAATAGGAAATTTGGATTTCGAAACAAAAAAAAGAGGGGTGCAACAAGAAGAATTCCCAGGGGGTCACCCATCCTAGTACTACTCTCGCCCAAGCATGCTTAACTTCGGAGTTCTGATGGGATCCGGTGCATTAGTGCTGGTATGATCGTACCCGCCATGTTCCTTTCACTTTATTCTTTTAAACTACCCCGTCCTGCGAAGCAGTGTGGCTTTTCTAGACCGAAATTCATTTTAAGCGTCAATTCAAGCATTTTTCTCTTACCCTTTTGTTTATTTGCTTTCATATTTTTTTTTGTTATTGATTTGCACCCTGTTTTTTTCCCTCATCGCGCAACAATAAATTGTCATCAAATCAATCCATCACGCTAGCGCTGATACATTTGCGCCGACAAATTTGAGCGATGATCCGGGCTTTGATCGAGCCGTACCGTTCCTGAATTCTCTCGCGCCTTCAGATCCGCCTTCATCCTTCGAGAAGAAGCAAAATATAAAGCAATCGTTCCGAAGGACCTAAATTACTACAGGATAAAGAACGAATAGAAAATTTGAATTTCGAAGCAAAAAAGGGAGGGGTGCAACAAGAACAATTCCCAAGGGGTCACCCATCCTAATACTGCTCACGCCCAAGCACGCTTAACTTCGGAGTTCTGATGGGATACGGTGCATTAGTGCTGGTATGATCGCACCCACAACGTTCCTTTCACTTTATTCTTTTAAACTACCCCGTCCAGCGAAGCAGTGTGGCTTTTCTAGACCGGAATTCATTTTAAGCGTCAATTGAAGCATTTTCCTCTTATCCTTTTATTTATTTACTTTATATTTTTTTTTGTTATTGATTTGCACCCTGTTTTTTTCCATCATCCCGCAACTCTAAATTATCATGAAATCAATCCTTCACGCTTGCGTGATACATTTGCGCCGACAAATTTGAGCGACGATCCGGGCTTTGATCGAGCCGTACCGTTCCTGATTTGTCTCGCGCCTTCAGATCCGCCTTCATCGCTTCGAGAAGAAGCAAAATATAAGGCAATCGTTCCGAAGGACCTAAATTACTACAGGATAAAGAACGAATAGAAAATTTGAATTTCGAAACAAAAAAGAGAGGGGTGCAACAAGAGGAATTCCCAGAGGGTCACCCATCCTAGTACTACTCTCGCCCAAGCATGCTTAACTTCGGAGTTCTGATGGGATCCGGTGCATTAGTGCTGGTATGATCGCACCCGCCATGTTGCTTTCGCTTTATTCTTTTAAACTACCCCGTCCTGCGAAGCAGTGTGGCTTTTCTAGACCGAAATTCATTTTAAGTGTCAATTGAAGCATTTTCCTATTATCCTTTTATTTATTTGCTTTCATATTTTTTTTTGTTATTGATTTGCCCCCTATTTTTTTCCATCATCCCGCAACTCTAAATTATCATGAAATCAATCCTTCACGCTTGCGCTGATACATTTGCGCCGACAAATTTGAGTGACGATCCGGGCTTTGATCGAGCCGTACCGTTCCTGATTTGTCTCGCGCCTTCAGATCCTCCTTCACGCTTCGACAAGAAGCAAAATATTAAGCAATCGTTCCGACGGAGCTAAATTACTACAGGATAAAGAACGAATAGGAAATTTGGATTTCGAAACAAAAAAGAGAGGGGTGCAACACGAGGACTTCCCAGGGGGTCACCAATCCAAGTACTACTCTCGCCCAAACACGCTTAATTTCGAAGTTCTGATGGGATCCGGTGCATTAGTGCTGGTATGATCGCACCCGCCATATTCCTTTCGCTTTATTCTTTTAAACTACCCCGCCCAGCGAAGCAGTGTGGCTTTTCTAGACCGGAATTCATTTTAAGCGTCAATTGAAGCATTTTCCTCTTATCCTTTTATTTATTTGCTTTCATATTTTTTTTTGTTATTGATTTGCCCCCTGTTTTTTTCCATCATCCCGCAACTCTAAATTATCATGAAATCAATCCTTCACGCTTGCGCTGATACATTTGCGCCGACAAATTTGAGCGACGATCCGGGCTTTGATCGAGCCGTACCGTTCCTGATTTGTCTCGCGCCTTCAGATCCTCCTTCACGCTTCGACACGAAGCAAAATATTAAGCAATCGTTCCGACGGAGCTAAATTACTACAGGATAAAGAACGAATAGGAAATTTGGATTTCGAAACAAAAAAGAGAGGGGTGCATCACGAGGACTTCCCAGGGGGTCACCCATCCTAATACTGCTTACGCCCAAGCACGCTTAACTTCGGAGTTCTGATGGGATACGGTGCATTAGTGCTGGTATGATCGCACCCATAACGTTCCTTTCGCTTTATTCTTTTAAACTACCCCGTCCAGCGAAGCAGTGTGGCTTTTCTGGACCGGAATTCATTTTAAGCGTCAATTGAAGCATTTTCCTCTTATCCTTTTATTTATTTACTTTATATTTTTTTTGTTATTGATTTGCACCCTGTTTTTTTCCATCATCCCGCAACTCTAAATTATCATGAAATCAATCCTTCACGCTTGCGGTGATACATTTGCGCCGACAAATTTGAGCGACGATCCGGGCTTTGATCGAGCCGTACCGTTCCTGATTTGTCTCGCGCCTTCAGATCCTCCTTCACGCTTCGACAAGAAGCAAAATATTAAGCAATCGTTCCGACGGAGCTAAATTACTACAGGATAAAGAACGAATAGGAAATTTGGATTTCGAAACAAAAAAAAGAGGGGTGCAACAAGAAGAATTCCCAGGGGGTCACCCATCCTAGTACTACTCTCGCCCAAGCATGCTTAACTTCGGAGTTCTGATGGGATCCGGTGCATTAGTGCTGGTATGATCGTACCCGCCATGTTCCTTTCACTTTATTCTTTTAAACTACCCCGTCCTGCGAAGCAGTGTGGCTTTTCTAGACCGAAATTCATTTTAAGCGTCAATTCAAGCATTTTTCTCTTACCCTTTTGTTTATTTGCTTTCATATTTTTTTTTGTTATTGATTTGCACCCTGTTTTTTTCCCTCATCGCGCAACAATAAATTGTCATCAAATCAATCCATCACGCTAGCGCTGATACATTTGCGCCGACAAATTTGAGCGATGATCCGGGCTTTGATCGAGCCGTACCGTTCCTGAATTCTCTCGCGCCTTCAGATCCGCCTTCATCCTTCGAGAAGAAGCAAAATATAAAGCAATCGTTCCGAAGGACCTAAATTACTACAGGATAAAGAACGAATAGAAAATTTGAATTCCGAAGCAAAAAAGAGAGGGGTGCAACAAGAACAATTCCCAAGGGGTCACCCATCCTAATACTGCTCACGCCCAAGCACGCTTAACTTCGGAGTTCTGATGGGATACGGTGCATTAGTGCTGGTATGATCTCACCCACAACGTTCCTTTCACTTTATTCTTTTAAACTACCCCGTCCAGCGAAGCAGTGTGGCTTTTCTAGACCGGAATTCATTTTAAGCGTCAATTGAAGCATTTTCCTCTTATCCTTTTATTTATTTACTTTATATTTTTTTTTGTTATTGATTTGCACCCTGTTTTTTTCCATCTTCCCGCAACTCTAAATTATCATGAAATCAATCCTTCACGCTTGCGGTGATACATTTGCGCCGACAAATTTGAGCGACGATCCGGGCTTTGATCGAGCCGTACCGTTCCTGATTTGTCTCGCGCCTTCAGATCCTCCTTCACGCTTTGACAAGAAGCAAAATATTAAGCAATCGTTCCGAAGGACCTAAATTACTACAGGATAAAGAACGAATAGAAAATTTGAATTTCGAAACAAAAAAGAGGGGGGTGCAACAAGAGGAATTCCCAGGGGGTCACCCATCCTAGTACTACTCTCGCCCAAGCATGCTTAACTTCGGAGTTCTGATGGGATCCGGTGCATTAGTGCTGGTATGATCGTACCCGCCATGTTCATTTCGCTTTATTCTTTTAAACTACCCCGTCCTGCGAAGCAGTGTGGCTTTTCTAGACCGAAATTCATTTTAAGCGTCAATTCAAGCATTTTCCTATTATCCTTTTATTTATTTGCTTTCATATTTTTTTTTGTTATTGATTTGCCCCCTGTTTTTTTCCATCATCCCGCAACTCTAAATTATCATGAAATCAATCCTTCACACTTGCGCTGATACATTTGCGCCGATAAATTTGAGCGACGATTCGGGCTTTGATCGAGCCGTACCGTTCCTGATTTGTCTCGCGCCTTCAGATCCGCCTTCATGCTTCGAGAAGAAGCAAAATATAAAGCAATCGTTCCGAAGGACCTAAATTACTACAGGATAAAGAACGAATAGAAATTTTGAATTTCGAAACAAAAAAGAGAGGGGTGCAACAAGAGGAATTCCCAGGGGGTCACCCATCCTAGTACTACTCTCGCCCAAGCATGCTTAACTTCGGAGTTCTGATGGGATCCGGTGCATTAGTGCTGGTATGATCGCACCCGCCATGTTCCTTTCGCATTATTCTTTTAAACTACCCCGTCCAGCGAAGCAGTGTGGCTTTTCTAGACCAGAATTCATTTTAAGCGTCAATTGAAGCATTTTCCTCTTATGCTTTTATTTATTTACTTTATATTTTTTTTTGTTATTGATTTGCACCCTGTTTTTTTCCATCTTCCCGCAACTCTAAATTATCATGAAATCAATCCTTCACGCTTGCGGTGATACATTTGCGCCGACAAATTTGAGCGACGATCCGGGCTTTGATCGAGCCGTACCGTTCCTAATTTGTCTCGCGCCTTCAGATCCTCCTTCACGCTTTGACAAGAAGCAAAATATTAAGCAATCGTTCCGAAGGACCTAAATTACTACAGGATAAAGAACGAATAGAAAATTTGAATTTCGAAACAAAAAAGAGGGGGGTGCAACAAGAGGAATTCCCAGGGGGTCACCCATCCTAGTACTACTCTCGCCCAAGCATGCTTAACTTCGGAGTTCTGATGGGATCCGGTGCATTAGTGCTGGTATGATCGCACCCGCCATGTTCCTTTCGCATTATTCTTTTAAACTACCCCGTCCTGCGAAGCAGTGTGGCTTTTCTAGAACGAAATTCATTTTAAGCGTCAATTCAAGCATTTTCCTATTATCCTTTTATTTATTTGCTTTCATATTTTTTTTTTGTTATTGATTTGCCCCCTGTTTTTTTCCATCATCCCGCAACTCTAAATTATCATGAAATCAATCCTTCACGCTTGCGCTGATACATTTGCGCCGACAAATTTGAGCGACGATCCGGGCTTTGATCGAGCCGTGCCGTTCCTGATTTGTCTCGCGCCTTCAGATCCGCCTTCATGCTTCGAGAAGAAGCAAAATATAAAGCAATCGTTCCGAAGGACCTAAATTACTACAGGATAAAGAACGAATAGAAAATTTGAATTTCGAAACAAAAAAAAGAGGGGTGCAACAAGAGGAATTCCCAGGGGTCACCCATCCTAGTACTACTCTCGCCCAAGCATGCTTAACTTCGGAGTTCTGATGGGATCCGGTGCATTAGTGCTGGTATGATCGCACCCGCCATGTTCCTTTCGCTTTATTCTTTTAAACTACCCCGTCCTGCGAAGCAGCGTGGCTTTTCTAGACCGAAATTCATTTTAAGCGTCAATTCAAGCATTTTTCTCTTATCCTTTTATTTATTTGCTTTCATATTTTTTTTTGTTATTGATTTGCACCCTGTTTTTTTCCCTCATCGCGCAACAATAAATTGTCATGAAATCAATCCATCACGCTAGCGCCGATACATTTGCGCCGACAAATTTGAGCGATGATCCGGGCTTTGATCGAGCCGTACCGTTCCTGAATTCTCTCGCGCCTTCAGATCTGCCTTCATGCTTCGAGAAGAAGCAAAATATAAAGCAATCGTTCCGAAGGACCTAAATTACTACAGGATAAAGAACGAATAGAAAATTTGAATTTCGAAACAAAAAAGAGAGGGGTGCAACAAGAGGAATTCCCAAGGGGTCACCCATCCTAATACTGCTCACGCCCAAGCACGCTTAACTTCGGAGTTCTGATGGGATACGGTGCATTAGTGCTGGTATGATCGCACCCACAACGTCCAGCGAAGCAGTGTGGCTTTTCTAGACCAGAATTCATTTTAAGCGTCAATTGAAGCATTTTCCTCTTATCCTTTTATTTATTTACTTTATACTTTTTTTGTTATTGATTTGCACCCTATTTTTTTCCATCATCCCGCAACTCTAAATTATCATGAAATCAATCCTTCACGCTTGCGGTGATACATTTGCGCCGACAAATTTGAGCGACGATCCGGGCTTTGATCGAGCCGTACCGTTCCTGATTTGTCTCGCGCCTTCAGATCCTCCTTCACGCTTCGACAAGAAGCAAAATATTAAGCAATCGTTCCGACGGAGCTAAATTACTACAGGATAAAGAACGAATAGGAAATTTGGATTTCGAAACAAAAAAGAGAGGGGTGCAACACGAGGAATTCCCAGGGGGTCACCCATCCTAGTACTACTCTCGCCCAAGCATGCTTAACTTCGGAGTTCTGATGGGATCCGGTGCATTAGTGCTGGTATGATCGCACCCGCCATGTTCCTTTCGCTTTATTCTTTTAAACTACCCCGTCCTGCGAAGCAGTGTGGCTTTTCTAGACCGAAATTCATTTTAAGTGTCAATTGAAGCATTTTCATATTATCCTTTTATTTATTTGCTTTCATATTTTTTTTTGTTATTGATTTGCCCCCTATTTTTTTCCATCATCCCGCAACTCTAAATTATCATGAAATCAATCCTTCACGCTTGCGCTGATACATTTGCGCCGACAAATTTGAGCGACGATCCGGGCTTTGATCGAGCCGTACCGTTCCTGATTTGTCTCGCGCCTTCAGATCCTCCTTCACGCTTCGACAAGAAACAAAATATTAAGCAATCGTTCCGACGGAGCTAAATTACTACAGGATAAAGAACGAATAGGAAATTTGGATTTCGAAACAAAAAAGAGAGGGGTGCAACACGAGGACTTCCCAGGGGGTCACCAATCCAAGTACTACTCTCGCCCAAACACGCTTAATTTCGAAGTTCTGATGGGATCCGGTGCATTAGTGCTGGTATGATCGCACCCGCCATATTCCTTTCGCTTTATTCTTTTAAACTACCCCGCCCAGCGAAGCAGTGTGGCTTTTCTAGACCGGAATTCATTTTAAGCGTCAATTGAAGCATTTTCCTCTTATCCTTTTATTTATTTACTTTATATTTTTTTTGTTATTGATTTGCACCCTGTTTTTTTCCATCATCCCGCAACTCTAAATTATCATGAAATCAATCCTTCACGCTTGCGGTGATACATTTGCGCCGAAAAATTTGAGCGACGATCCGGGCTTTGATCGAGCCGTACCGTTCCTAATTTGTCTCGCGCCTTCAGATCCTCCTTCACGCTTTGACAAGAAGCAAAATATTAAGCAATCGTTCCGAAGGACCTAAATTACTACAGGATAAAGAACGAATAGAAAATTTGAATTTCGAAACAAAAAAAAGAGGGGTGCAACAAGAGGAATTCCCAGGGGTCACCCATCCTAGTACTACTCTCGCCCAAGCATGCTTAACTTCGGAGTTCTGATGGGATCCGGTGCATTAGTGCTGGTATGATCGCACCCGCCATGTTCCTTTCGCTTTATTCTTTTAAACTACCCCGTCCTGCGAAGCAGCGTGGCTTTTCTAGACCGAAATTCATTTTAAGCGTCAATTCAAGCATTTTTCTCTTATCCTTTTATTTATTTGCTTTCATATTTTTTTTTGTTATTGATTTGCACCCTGTTTTTTTCCCTCATCGCGCAACAATAAATTGTCATGAAATCAATCCATCACGCTAGCGCCGATACATTTGCGCCGACAAATTTGAGCGATGATCCTGGCTTTGATCGAGCCGTCCCGTTCCTGAATTCTCTCGCGCCTTCAGATCCGCCTTCATGCTTCGAGAAGAAGCAAAATATAAAGCAATCGTTCCGAAGGACCTAAATTACTACAGGATAAAGAACGAATAGAAAATTTGAATTTCGAAACAAAAAAGAGAGGGGTGCAACAAGAACAATTCCCAAGGGGTCACCCATCCTAATACTGCTCACGCCCAAGCACGCTTAACTTCGGAGTTCTGATGGGATACGGTGCATTAGTGCTGGTATGATCTCACCCACAACGTTCCTTTCACTTTATTCTTTTAAACTACCCCGTCCAGCGAAGCAGTGTGGCTTTTCTAGACCGGAATTCATTTTAAGCGTCAATTGAAGCATTTTCCTCTTATCCTTTTATTTATTTACTTTATATTTTTTTTTGTTATTGATTTGCACCCTGTTTTTTTCCATCTTCCCGCAACTCTAAATTATCATGAAATCAATCCTTCACGCTTGCGCTGATACATTTGCGCCGACAAATTTGAGCGACGATCCGGGCTTTGATCGAGCCGTACCGTTCCTGATTTGTCTCGCGCCTTCAGATCCGCCTTCATGCTTCGAGAAGAAGCAAAATATAAGGCAATCGTTCCGAAGGACCTAAATTACTACAGGATAAAGAACGAATAGAAAATTTGAATTTCGAAACAAAAAAGAGAGGGGTGCAACAAGAGGAATTCCCAGAGGGTCACCCATCCTAGTACTACTCTCGCCCAAGCATGCTTAACTTCGGAGTTCTGATGGGATCCGGTGCATTAGTGCTGGTATGATCGCACCCGCCATGTTGCTTTCGCTTTATTCTTTTAAACTACCCCGTCCTGCGAAGCAGTGTGGCTTTTCTAGACCGAAATTCATTTTAAGTGTCAATTGAAGCATTTTCCTATTATCCTTTTATTTATTTGCTTTCATATTTTTTTTTGTTATTGATTTGCCCCCTATTTTTTTCCATCATCCCGCAACTCTAAATTATCATGAAATCAATCCTTCACGCTTGCGCTGATACATTTGCGCCGACAAATTTGAGCGACGATCCGGGCTTTGATCGAGCCGTACCGTTCCTGATTTGTCTCGCGCCTTCAGATCCTCCTTCACGCTTCGACAAGAAGCAAAATATTAAGCAATCGTTCCGACGGAGCTAAATTACTACAGGATAAAGAACGAATAGAAAATTTGAATTTCGAAACAAAAAAGAGAGGGGTGCAACAAGAGGAATTCCCAGGGGGTCACCCATCCTAGTACTACTCTCGCCCAAGCATGCTTAACTTCGGAGTTCTGATGGGATCCGGTGCATTAGTGCTGGTATGATCGCACCCGCCATGTTCCTTTCGCATTATTCTTTTAAACTACCCCGTCCAGCGAAGCAGTGTGGCTTTTCTAGACCGAATTCATTTTAAGCGTCAATTGAAGCATTTTCCTCTTATCCTTTTATTTATTTACTTTATATTTTTTTTTGTTATTGATTTGCACCCTGTTTTTTTCCATCATCCCGCAACTCTAAATTATCATGAAATCAATCCTTCACGCTTGCGGTGATACATTTGCGCCGACAAATTTGAGCGACGATCCGGGCTTTGATCGAGCCGTACCGTTCCTAATTTGTCTCGCGCCTTCAGATCCTCCTTCACGCTTTGACAAGAAGCAAAATATTAAGCAATCGTTCCGAAGGACCTAAATTACTACAGGATAAAGAACGAATAGAAAATTTGAATTTCGACACAAAAAAAAGAGGGGTGCAACAAGAGGAATTCCCAGGGGTCACCCATCCTAGTACTACTCTCGCCCAAGCATGCTTAACTTCGGAGTTCTGATGGGATCCGGTGCATTAGTGCTGGTATGATCGCACCCGCCATGTTCCTTTCGCTTTATTCTTTTAAACTACCCCGTCCTGCGAAGCAGTGTGGCTTTTCTAGACCGAAATTCATTTTAAGCGTCAATTCAAGCATTTTCCTATTATCCTTTTATTTATTTGCTTTCATATTTTTTTTTGTTATTGATTTGCCCCCTGTTTTTTTCCATCATCCCGCAACTCTAAATTATCATGAAATCAATCCTTCACACTTGCGCTGATACATTTGCGCCGATAAATTTGAGCGACGATTCGGGCTTTGATCGAGCCGTACCGTTCCTGATTTGTCTCGCGCCTTCAGATCCGCCTTCATGCTTCGAGAAGAAGCAAAATATAAAGCAATCGTTCCGAAGGACCTAAATTACTACAGGATAAAGAACGAATAGAAATTTTGAATTTCGAAACAAAAAAGAGAGGGGTGCAACAAGAGGAATTCCCAGGGGGTCACCCATCCTAGTACTACTCTCGCCCAAGCATGCTTAACTTCGGAGTTCTGATGGGATCCGGTGCATTAGTGCTGGTATGATCGCACCCGCCATGTTCCTTTCGCATTATTCTTTTAAACTACCCCGTCCAGCGAAGCAGTGTGGCTTTTCCAGACCGGAATTCATTTTAAGCGTCAATTGAAGCATTTTCCTCTTATCCTTTTATTTATTTACTTTATATTTTTTTTTGTTATTGATTTGCACCCTGTTTTTTTCCATCTTCCCGCAACTCTAAATTATCATGAAATCAATCCTTCACGCTTGCGCTGATACATTTGCGCCGACAAATTTGAGCGACGATCCGGGCTTTGATCGAGCCGTACCGTTCCTGATTTGTCTCGCGCCTTCAGATCCTCCTTCACGCTTCGACAAGAAACAAAATATTAAGCAATCGTTCCGACGGAGCTAAATTACTACAGGATAAAGAACGAATAGGAAATTTGGATTTCGAAACAAAAAAGAGAGGGGTGCAACACGAGGACTTCCCAGGGGGTCACCAATCCAAGTACTACTCTCGCCCAAACACGCTTAATTTCGAAGTTCTGATGGGATCCGGTGCATTAGTGCTTGGTATGATCGCAACCCGCTCTATTCTTTCGCTTAATTCTTTTAAAACTACCCGCCCGCCCCGCGAAGCAGTGTGGCTTTTCTAGACCGGAATTCAATTTTTTAAAGCGTCAATTGAAGCATTTTCCTCTTATCCTTTATTTATTTTACTTTATATTTTTTTTGTTATTGATTTCACCCCTGTTGTTTTTCCATCATCCCGCAACTGCTAAAGTTATCATTGAAATCATCCTTTCACGGCTTCGGTGCTTACATTTGGGCGCCGACAAATTTGAGCGACGATCCGGGCTTTTGATCGAGCGTACGTTCCTAATTGTCTCGCGCCTTCAGATCTCCTTCACAGCTTTGACAAGAAGCATATTAAGCAAGTTCGTTCCGAAGGAACTCTAAATACTAAGGATAATTTAGACACGAATAGAAAATTTGAATTTCGAAACAAAAAAGAGGGGGGTGCCAACAAGGAGGAATTCCCAGGGGGTCCACCCATCCTAGTACTACTCCTCGCCAGCATGCTTAACTTCCGGAGTTCTGATGGGATCCGTGTGCATTAGTGCTGGTATGATCGTACCCGCCATGTTCCTTTCGCTTTATTCTTTTAAACTACCCCGTCCTGCGAAGCAGTGTGGCTTTTCTAGACCGAAATTCATTTTAAGCGTCAATTCAAGCATTTTCCTATTATCCTTTTATTTATTTGCTTTCATATTTTTTTTTGTTATTGATTTGCCCCCTGTTTTTTTCCATCATCCCGCAATTCTAAATTATCATGAAATCAATCCTTCACGCTTGCGGTGATACATTTGCGCCGATAAATTTGAGCGACGATCCGTGCTTTGATCGAGCCGTACCGTTCCTAATTTGTCTCGCGCCTTCAGATCCTCCTTCACGCTTTGACAAGAAGCAAAATATTAAGCAATCGTTCCGAAGGACCTAAATTACTACAGGATAAAGAACGAATAGAAAATTTGAATTTCGAAACAAAAAAGAGGGGGGTGCAACAAGAGGAATTCCCAGGGGGTCACCCATCCTAGTACTACTCTCGCCCAAGCATGCTTAACTTCGGAGTTCTGATGGGATCCGGTGCATTAGTGCTGGTATGATCGTACCCGCCATGTTCATTTCGCTTTATTCTTTTAAACTACCCCGTCCTGCGAAGCAGTGTGGCTTTTCTCTTAGAAACGAAATTCATTCTAAGCGTCAATTCAGCATTTTCCTCTTATCCTTTTATTTATTTACTTTATATTTTTTTTGTTATTGATTTGCACCCTGTTTTTTTCCATCATCCCGCAACTCTAAATTATCATGAAATCAATCCTTCACGCTTGCGGTGATACATTTGCGCCGACAAATTTGAGCGACGATCCGGGCTTTGATCGAGCCGTACCGTTCCTAATTTGTCTCGCGCCTTCAGATCCTCCTTCACGCTTTGACAAGAAGCAAAATATTAAGCAATCGTTCCGAAGGACCTAAATTACTACAGGATAAAGAACGAATAGAAAATTTGAATTTCGAAACAAAAAAAAGAGGGGTGCAACAAGAGGAATTCCCAGGGGTCACCCATCCTAGTACTACTCTCGCCCAAGCATGCTTAACTTCGGAGTTCTGATGGGATCCGGTGCATTAGTGCTGGTATGATCGCACCCGCCATGTTCCTTTCGCTTTATTCTTTTAAACTACCCCGTCCTGCGAAGCAGTGTGGCTTTTCTAGACCGAAATTCATTTTAAGTGTCAATTGAAGCATTTTCATATTATCCTTTTATTTATTTGCTTTCATATTTTTTTTTGTTATTGATTTGCCCCCTATTTTTTTCCATCATCCCGCAACTCTAAATTATCATGAAATCAATCCTTCACGCTTGCGCTGATACATTTGCGCCGACAAATTTGAGCGACGATCCGGGCTTTGATCGAGCCGTACCGTTCCTGATTTGTCTCGCGCCTTCAGATCCTCCTTCACGCTTCGACAAGAAGCAAAATATTAAGCAATCGTTCCGACGGAGCTAAATTACTACAGGATAAAGAACGAATAGGAAATTTGGATTTCGAAACAAAAAAAAGAGGGGTGCAACAAGAAGAATTCCCAGGGGGTCACCCTCCTATACTGCTCACGCCCAGCCACGCTTAATACTTCGGCATTTGATGGGATACGGTGCTTAGTGCTGGTTATGATCGCACCCACAACGTTTCCTTTCGCTTATCTTATTAAACTACCCCGTTCAGCGAAGCAAGTTGTGGCTTTTCTAAGACCGGAATTCCATTTTAAAAGCGTCAATTGACGCATTTTCGCTCTTATCTTTTATTATATTTACTTATACTTTTTTGTTACATTTGATTTGGCACCCTATTTTTTTCCATCATCCCGCAACTCTAAATTATCATGAAATAAATCCTTCACGCTTGCGGTGATACATTTGCGCGACAAATTTGAGGACGATGCCGGGCTTTGATCGAAGCAGTACCGTCCTTTGATTTGTCTCGCGCCTTCAGATCCGCCTTCATGCTTCGAGAAGAAGCAAAATATAAGGCAATCGTTCCGAAGGACCTAAATTACTACAGGATAAAGAACGAATAGAAAATTTGAATTTCGAAACAAAAAAGAGAGGGGTGCAACAAGAGGAATTCCCAGAGGGTCACCCATCCTAGTACTACTCTCGCCCAAGCATGCTTAACTTCGGAGTTCTGATGGGATCCGGTGCATTAGTGCTGGTATGATCGCACCCGCCATGTTGCTTTCGCTTTATTCTTTTAAACTACCCCGTCCTGCGAAGCAGTGTGGCTTTTCTAGACCGAAATTCATTTTAAGTGTCAATTGAAGCATTTTCCTATTATCCTTTTATTTATTTGCTTTCATATTTTTTTTTGTTATTGATTTGCCCCCTATTTTTTTCCATCATCCCGCAACTCTAAATTATCATGAAATCAATCCTTCACGCTTGCGCTGATACATTTGCGCCGACAAATTTGAGTGACGATCCGGGCTTTGATCGAGCCGTACCGTTCCTGATTTGTCTCGCGCCTTCAGATCCTCCTTCACGCTTCGACAAGAAGCAAAATATTAAGCAATCGTTCCGACGGAGCTAAATTACTACAGGATAAAGAACGAATAGGAAATTTGGATTTCGAAACAAAAAAGAGAGGGGTGCAACACGAGGACTTCCCAGGGGGTCACCAATCCAAGTACTACTCTCGCCCAAACACGCTTAATTTCGAAGTTCTGATGGGATCCGGTGCATTAGTGCTGGTATGATCGCACCCGCCATATTCCTTTCGCTTTATTCTTTTAAACTACCCCGTCCTGCGAAGCAGTGTGGCTTTTCTAGACCGAAATTCATTTTAAGCGTCAATTCAAGCATTTTCCTATTATCCTTTTATTTATTTGCTTTCATATTTTTTTTTGTTATTGATTTGCCCCCTGTTTTTTTCCATCATCCCGCAACTCTAAATTGTCATGAAATCAATCCTTCACGCTTGCGCTGATACATTTGCGCCGACAAATTTGAGCGACGATCCGGGCTTTGATCGAGCCGTACCGTTCCTGATTTGTCTCGCGCCTTCAGATCCTCCTTCACGCTTCGACACGAAGCAAAATATTAAGCAATCGTTCCGACGGAGCTAAATTACTACAGGATAAAGAACGAATAGGAAATTTGAATTTCGAAACAAAAAAGAGAGGGGTGCATCACGAGGACTTCCCAGGGGGTCACCCATCCTAATACTGCTTACGCCCAAGCACGCTTAACTTCGGAGTTCTGATGGGATACGGTGCATTAGTGCTGGTATGATCGCACCCATAACGTTCCTTTCGCTTTATTCTTTTAAACTACCCCGTCCAGCGAAGCAGTGTGGCTTTTCTGGACCGGAATTCATTTTAAGCGTCAATTGAAGCATTTTCCTCTTATCCTTTTATTTATTTACTTTATATTTTTTTTGTTATTGATTTGCACCCTGTTTTTTTCCATCATCCCGCAACTCTAAATTATCATGAAATCAATCCTTCACGCTTGCGGTGATACATTTGCGTCGACAAATTTGATCGAGCCGTACCGTTCCTGATTTGTCTCGCGCCTTCAGATCCTCCTTCACGCTTCGACAAGAAGCAAAATATTAAGCAATCGTTCCGACGGAGCTAAATTACTACAGGATAAAGAACGAATAGGAAATTTGGATTTCGAAACAAAAAAAAGAGGGGTGCAACAAGAAGAATTCCCAGGGGGTCACCCATCCTAGTACTACTCTCGCCCAAGCATGCTTAACTTCGGAGTTCTGATGGGATCCGGTGCATTAGTGCTGGTATGATCGTACCCGCCATGTTCCTTTCACTTTATTCTTTTAAACTACCCCGTCCTGCGAAGCAGTGTGGCTTTTCTAGACCGAAATTCATTTTAAGCGTCAATTCAAGCATTTTTCTCTTACCCTTTTGTTTATTTGCTTTCATATTTTTTTTTGTTATTGATTTGCCCCCTGTTTTTTTCCATCATCCCGCAACTCTAAATTATCATGAAATCAATCCTTCACACTTGCGCTGATACATTTGCGCCGACAAATTTGAGCGACGATTCGGGCTTTGATCGAGCCGTACCGTTCCTGATTTGTCTCGCGCCTTCAGATCCGCCTTCATGCTTCGAGAAGAAGCAAAATATAAAGCAATCGTTCCGAAGGACCTAAATTACTACAGGATAAAGAACGAATAGAAATTTTGAATTTCGAAACAAAAAAGAGAGGGGTGCAACAAGAGGAATTCTCAGGGGGTCACCCATCCTAGTACTACTCTCGCCCAAGCATGCTTAACTTCGGAGTTCTGATGGGATCCGGTGCATTAGTGCTGGTATGATCGCACCCGCCATGTTCCTTTCGCATTATTCTTTTAAACTACCCCGTCCAGCGAAGCAGTGTGGCTTTTCTAGACCAGAATTCATTTTAAGCGTCAATTGAAGCATTTTCCTCTTATGCTTTTATTTATTTACTTTATATTTTTTTTTGTTATTGATTTGCACCCTGTTTTTTTCCATCTTCCCGCAACTCTAAATTATCATGAAATCAATCCTTCACGCTTGCGGTGATACATTTGCGCCGACAAATTTGAGCGACGATCCGGGCTTTGATCGAGCCGTACCGTTCCTGATTTGTCTCGCGCCTTCAGATCCTCCTTCACGCTTTGACAAGAAGCAAAATATTAAGCAATCGTTCCGAAGGACCTAAATTACTACAGGATAAAGAACGAATAGAAAATTTGAATTTCGAAACAAAAAAGAGGGGGGTGCAACAAGAGGAATTCCCAGGGGGTCACCCATCCTAGTAATACTCTCGCCCAAGCATGCTTAACTTCGGAGTTCTGATGGGATCCGGTGCATTAGTGCTGGTATGATCGTACCCGCCATGTTCCTTTCGCTTTATTCTTTTAAACTACCCCGTCCTGCGAAGCAGTGTGGCTTTTCTAGACCGAAATTCATTTTAAGCGTCAATTCAAGCATTTTCCTATTATCCTTTTATTTATTTGCTTTCATATTTTTTTTTGTTATTGATTTGCCCCCTGTTTTTTTCCATCATCCCGCAACTCTAAATTATCATGAAATCAATCCTTCACACTTGCGCTGATACATTTGCGCCGACAAATTTGAGCGACGATTCGGGCTTTGATCGAGCCGTACCGTTCCTGATTTGTCTCGCGCCTTCAGATCCGCCTTCATGCTTCGAGAAGAAGCAAAATATAAAGCAATCGTTCCGAAGGACCTAAATTACTACAGGATAAAGAACGAATAGAAAATTTGAATTTCGAAACAAAAAAGAGAGGGGTGCAACAAGAGGAATTCCCAGGGGGTCACCCATCCTAGTACTACTCTCGCCCAAGCATGCTTAACTTCGGAGTTCTGATGGGATCCGGTGCATTAGTGCTGGTATGATCGCACCCGCCATGTTCCTTTCGCTTTATTCTTTTAAACTACCCCGTCCTGCGAAGCAGTGTGGCTTTTCTAGACCGAAATTCATTTTAAGCGTCAATTCAAGCATTTTTCTCTTATCCTTTTATTTATTTGCTTTCATATTTTTTTTTGTTATTGATTTGCACCCTATTTTTTTCCCTCATCGCGCAACAATAAATTGTCATGAAATCAATCCATCACGCTAGCGCCGATACATTTGCGCCGACAAATTTGAGCGATGATCCGGGCTTTGATCGAGCCGTACCGTTCCTGAATTCTCTCGCGCCTTCAGATCCGCCTTCATGCTTCGAGAAGAAGCAAAATATAAAGCAATCGTTCCGAAGGACCCAAATTACTACAGGATAAAGAACGAATAGAAAATTTGAATTTCGAAACAAAAAAGAGGGGGGTGCAACAAGAGGAATTCCCAAGGGGTCACCCATCCTAATACTGCTCACGCCCAAGCACGCTTAACTTCGGAGTTCTGATGGGATACGGTGCATTAGTGCTGGTATGATCGCACCCACAACGTTCCTTTCGCTTTATTCTTTTAAACTACCCCGTCCAGCGAAGCAGTGTGGCTTTTCTAGACCGGAATTCGTTTTAAGCGTCAATTGAAGCATTTTCCTCTTATCCTTTTATTTATTTACTTTATACTTTTTTTGTTATTGATTTGCACCCTATTTTTTTCCATCATCCCGCAACTCTAAATTATCATGAAATCAATCCTTCACGCTTGCGGTGATACATTTGCGCCGACAAATTTGAGCGACGATCCGGGCTTTGATCGAGCAGTACCGTTCCTGATTTGTCTCGCGCCTTCAGATCCTCCTTCACGCTTCGACAAGAAGCAAAATATTAAGCAATCGTTCCGACGGAGCTAAATTACTACAGGATAAAGAACGAATAGGAAATTTGGATTTCGAAACAAAAAAGAGAGGGGTGCAACACGAGGAATTCCCAGGGGGTCACCCATCCTAGTACTACTCTCGCCCAAGCATGCTTAACTTCGGAGTTCTGATGGGATCCGGTGCATTAGTGCTGGTATGATCGCACCCGCCATGTTCCTTTCGCTTTATTCTTTTAAACTACCCCGTCCTGCGAAGCAGTGTGGCTTTTCTAGACCGAAATTCATTTTAAGTGTCAATTGAAGCATTTTCCTATTATCCTTTTATTTATTTGCTTTCATATTTTTTTTTGTTATTGATTTGCCCCCTATTTTTTTCCATCATCCCGCAACTCTAAATTATCATGAAATCAATCCTTCACGCTTGCGCTGATACATTTGCGCCGACAAATTTGAGCGACGATCCGGGCTTTGATCGAGCCGTACCGTTCCTGACTTGTCTCGCGCCTTCAGATCCTCCTTCACGCTTCGACAAGAAGCAAAATATTAAGCAATCGTTCCGAAGGACCTAAATTACTACAGGATAAAGAACGAATAGAAAATTTGAATTTCGAAACAAAAAAGAGAGGGGTGCAACAAGAGGAATTCCCAGGGGGTCACCCATCCTAGTACTACTCTCGCCCAAGCATGCTTAACTTCGGAGTTCTGATGGGATCCGGTGCATTAGTGCTGGTATGATCGCACCCGCCATGTTCCTTTCGCATTATTCTTTTAAACTACCCCGTCCTGCGAAGCAGTGTGGCTTTTCTAGACCGAAATTCATTTTAAGCGTCAATTCAAGCATTTTCCTATTATCCTTTTATTTATTTGCTTTCATATTTTTTTTTGTTATTGATTTGCCCCCTGTTTTTTTCCATCATCCCGCAACTCTAAATTATCATGAAATCAATCCTTCACGCTTGCGCTGATACATTTGCGCCGACAAATTTGAGCGACGATCCGGGCTTTGATCGAGCCGTACCGTTCCTGATTTGTCTCGCGCCTTCAGATCCGCCTTCATGCTTCGAGAAGAAGCAAAATATAAAGCAATCGTTCCGAAGGACCTAAATTACTACAGGATAAAGAACGAATAGAAAATTTGAATTTCGAAACAAAAAAGAGAGGGGTGCAACAAGAGGAATTCCCAGGGGGTCACCCATCCTAGTACTACTCTCGCCCAAGCATGCTTAACTTCGGAGTTCTGATGGGATCCGGTGCATTAGTGCTGGTATGATCGCACCCGCCATGTTCCTTTCGCTTTATTCTTTTAAACTACCCCGTCCTGCGAAGCAGTGTGGCTTTTCTAGACCGAAATTCATTTTAAGTGTCAATTGAAGCATTTTCCTATTATCCTTTTATTTATTTGCTTTCATATTTTTTTTTGTTATTGATTTGCCCCCTATTTTTTTCCATCATCCCGCAACTCTAAATTATCATGAAATCAATCCTTCACGCTTGCGCTGATACATTTGCGCCGACAAATTTGAGCGACGATCCGGGCTTTGATCGAGCCGTACCGTTCCTGATTTGTCTCACGCCTTCAGATCCTCCTTCACGCTTCGACAAGAAGCAAAATATTAAGCAATCGTTCCGACGGAGCTAAATTACTACAGGATAAAGAACGAATAGGAAATTTGGATTTCGAAACAAAAAAGAGAGGGGTGCAACACGAGGACTTCCCAGGGGGTCACCAATCCAAGTACTACTCTCGCCCAAACACGCTTAATTTCGAAGTTCTGATGGGATCCGGTGCATTAGTGCTGGTATGATCGCACCCGCCATATTCCTTTCGCTTTATTCTTTTAAACTACCCCGTCCTGCGAAGCAGTGTGGCTTTTCTAGACCGAAATTCATTTTAAGCGTCAATTCAAGCATTTTCCTATTATCCTTTTATTTATTTGCTTTCATATTTTTTTTTGTTATTGATTTGCCCCCTGTTTTTTTCCATCATCCCGCAACTCTAAATTATCATGAAATCAATCCTTCACGCTTGCGCTGATACATTTGCGCCGACAAATTTGAGCGACGATCCGGGCTTTGATCGAGCCGTACCGTTCCTGATTTGTCTCGCGCCTTCAGATCCTCCTTCACGCTTCGACACGAAGCAAAATATTAAGCAATCGTTCCGACGGAGCTAAATTACTACAGGATAAAGAACGAATAGGAAATTTGAATTTCGAAACAAAAAAGAGAGGGGTGCATCACGAGGACTTCCCAGGGGGTCACCCATCCTAATACTGCTTACGCCCAAGCACGCTTAACTTCGGAGTTCTGATGGGATACGGTGCATTAGTGCTGGTATGATCGCACCCATAACGTTCCTTTCGCTTTATTCTTTTAAACTACCCCGTCCAGCGAATCAGTGTGGCTTTTCTGGACCGGAATTCATTTTAAGCGTCAATTGAAGCATTTTCCTCTTATCCTTTTATTTATTTACTTTATATTTTTTTTGTTATTGATTTGCACCCTGTTTTTTTCCATCATCCCGCAACTCTAAATTATCATGAAATCAATCCTTCACGCTTGCGGTGATACATTTGCGTCGACAAATTTGATCGAGCCGTACCGTTCCTGATTTGTCTCGCGCCTTCAGATCCTCCTTCACGCTTCGACAAGAAGCAAAATATTAAGCAATCGTTCCGACGGAGCTAAATTACTACAGGATAAAGAACGAATAGGAAATTTGGATTTCGAAACAAAAAAAAGAGGGGTGCAACAAGAAGAATTCCCAGGGGGTCACCCATCCTAGTACTACTCTCGCCCAAGCATGCTTAACTTCGGAGTTCTGATGGGATCCGGTGCATTAGTGCTGGTATGATCGTACCCGCCATGTTCCTTTCACTTTATTCTTTTAAACTACCCCGTCCTGCGAAGCAGTGTGGCTTTTCTAGACCGAAATTCATTTTAAGCGTCAATTCAAGCATTTTTCTCTTACCCTTTTGTTTATTTGCTTTCATATTTTTTTTTGTTATTGATTTGCACCCTGTTTTTTTCCCTCATCGCGCAACAATAAATTGTCATCAAATCAATCCATCACGCTAGCGCTGATACATTTGCGCCGACAAATTTGAGCGATGATCCGGGCTTTGATCGAGCCGTACCGTTCCTGAATTCTCTCGCGCCTTCAGATCCGCCTTCATCCTTCGAGAAGAAGCAAAATATAAAGCAATCGTTCCGAAGGACCTAAATTACTACAGGATAAAGAACGAATAGAAAATTTGAATTTCGAAGCAAAAAAGAGAGGGGTGCAACAAGAACAATTCCCAAGGGGTCACCCATCCTAATACTGCTCACGCCCAAGCACGCTTAACTTCGGAGTTCTGATGGGATACGGTGCATTAGTGCTGGTATGATCTCACCCACAACGTTCCTTTCACTTTATTCTTTTAAACTACCCCGTCCAGCGAAGCAGTGTGGCTTTTCTAGACCGGAATTCATTTTAAGCGTCAATTGAAGCATTTTCCTCTTATCCTTTTATTTATTTACTTTATATTTTTTTTTGTTATTGATTTGCACCCTGTTTTTTTCCATCTTCCCGCAACTCTAAATTATCATGAAATCAATCCTTCACGCTTGCGGTGATACATTTGCGCCGACAAATTTGAGCGACGATCCGGGCTTTGATCGAGCCGTACCGTTCCTAATTTGTCTCGCGCCTTCAGATCCTCCTTCACGCTTTGACAAGAAGCAAAATATTAAGCAATCGTTCCGAAGGACCTAAATTACTACAGGATAAAGAACGAATAGAAAATTTGAATTTCGAAACAAAAAAAAGAGGGGTGCAACAAGAGGAATTCCCAGGGGTCACCCATCCTAGTACTACTCTCGCCCAAGCATGCTTAACTTCGGAGTTCTGATGGGATCCGTGCATTAGTGCTGGTATGATCGCACCCGCCATGTTCCTTTCGCTTTATTCTTTTAAACTACCCCGTCCTGCGAAGCAGTGTGGCTTTTCTAGACCGAAATTCATTTTAAGCGTCAATTCAAGCATTTTCCTATTATCCTTTTATTTATTTGCTTTCATATTTTTTTTTGTTATTGATTTGCCCCCTGTTTTTTTCCATCATCCCGCAACTCTAAATTATCATGAAATCAATCCTTCACACTTGCGCTGATACATTTGCGCCGATAAATTTGAGCGACGATTCGGGCTTTGATCGAGCCGTACCGTTCCTGATTTGTCTCGCGCCTTCAGATCCGCCTTCATGCTTCGAGAAGAAGCAAAATATAAAGCAATCGTTCCGAAGGACCTAAATTACTACAGGATAAAGAACGAATAGAAATTTTGAATTTCGAAACAAAAAAGAGAGGGGTGCAACAAGAGGAATTCCCAGGGGGTCACCCATCCTAGTACTACTCTCGCCCAAGCATGCTTAACTTCGGAGTTCTGATGGGATCCGGTGCATTAGTGCTGGTATGATCGCACCCGCCATGTTCCTTTCGCATTATTCTTTTAAACTACCCCGTCCAGCGAAGCAGTGTGGCTTTTCTAGACCAGAATTCATTTTAAGCGTCAATTGAAGCATTTTCCTCTTATGCTTTTATTTATTTACTTTATATTTTTTTTTGTTATTGATTTGCACCCTGTTTTTTTCCATCTTCCCGCAACTCTAAATTATCATGAAATCAATCCTTCACGCTTGCGGTGATACATTTGCGCCGACAAATTTGAGCGACGATCCGGGCTTTGATCGAGCCGTACCGTTCCTAATTTGTCTCGCGCCTTCAGATCCTCCTTCACGCTTTGACAAGAAGCAAAATATTAAGCAATCGTTCCGAAGGACCTAAATTACTACAGGATAAAGAACGAATAGAAAATTTGAATTTCGAAACAAAAAAGAGGGGGGTGCAACAAGAGGAATTCCCAGGGGGTCACCCATCCTAGTACTACTCTCGCCCAAGCATGCTTAACTTCGGAGTTCTGATGGGATCCGGTGCATTAGTGCTGGTATGATCGCACCCGCCATGTTCCTTTCGCATTATTCTTTTAAACTACCCCGTCCTGCGAAGCAGTGTGGCTTTTCTAGACCGAAATTCATTTTAAGCGTCAATTCAAGCATTTTCCTATTATCCTTTTATTTATTTGCTTTCATATTTTTTTTTTGTTATTGATTTGCCCCCCGTTTTTTTCCATCATCCCGCAACTCTAAATTATCATGAAATCAATCCTTCACGCTTGCGCTGATACATTTGCGCCGACAAATTTGAGCGACGATCCGGGCTTTGATCGAGCCGTGTCGTTCCTGATTTGTCTCGCGCCTTCAGATCCGCCTTCATGCTTCGAGAAGAAGCAAAATATAAAGCAATCGTTCCGAAGGACCTAAATTACTACAGGATAAAGAACGAATAGAAAATTTGAATTTCGAAACAAAAAAAAGAGGGGTGCAACAAGAGGAATTCCCAGGGGTCACCCATCCTAGTACTACTCTCGCCCAAGCATGCTTAACTTCGGAGTTCTGATGGGATCCGGTGCATTAGTGCTGGTATGATCGCACCCGCCATGTTCCTTTCGCTTTATTCATTTAAACTACCCCGTCCTGCGAAGCAGCGTGGCTTTTCTAGACCGAAATTCATTTTAAGCGTCAATTCAAGCATTTTTCTCTTATCCTTTTATTTATTTGCTTTCATATTTTTTTTTGTTATTGATTTGCACCCTGTTTTTTTCCCTCATCGCGCAACAATAAATTGTCATGAAATCAATCCATCACGCTAGCGCCGATACATTTGCGCCGACAAATTTGAGCGATGATCCGGGCTTTGATCGAGCCGTACCGTTCCTGAATTCTCTCGCGCCTTCAGATCCGCCTTCATGCTTCGAGAAGAAGCAAAATATAAAGCAATCGTTCCGAAGGACCCAAATTACTACAGGATAAAGAACGAATAGAAAATTTGAATTTCGAAACAAAAAAGAGAGGGGTGCAACAAGAGGAATTCCCAAGGGGTCACCCATCCTAATACTGCTCACGCCCAAGCACGCTTAACTTCGGAGTTCTGATGGGATACGGTGCATTAGTGCTGGTATGATCGCACCCACAACGTCCAGCGAAGCAGTGTGGCTTTTCTAGACCAGAATTCATTTTAAGCGTCAATTGAAGCATTTTCCTCTTATCCTTTTATTTATTTACTTTATACTTTTTTTGTTATTGATTTGCACCCTATTTTTTTCCATCATCCCGCAACTCTAAATTATCATGAAATCAATCCTTCACGCTTGCGGTGATACATTTGCGCCGACAAATTTGAGCGACGATCCGGGCTTTGATCGAGCAGTACCGTTCCTGATTTGTCTCGCGCCTTCAGATCCTCCTTCACGCTTCGACAAGAAGCAAAATATTAAGCAATCGTTCCGACGGAGCTAAATTACTACAGGATAAAGAACGAATAGGAAATTTGGATTTCGAAACAAAAAAGAGAGGGGTGCAACACGAGGACTTCCCAGGGGGTCACCCATCCTAGTACTACTCTCGCCCAAGCACGCTTAACTTCGGAGTTCTGATGGGATCCGGTGCATTAGTGTAGGTATGATCGCACCCGCATGTTCCTTCGCTTTATTCTTTTAAACTACCCGTCTACGCGAAGCAGTGTGGCTTTTCTAGAAAGAATTCATCTTTAAGTGTTCATTGAAGCATTTTCCTCATTATCTTTTATTTATTTGCTTTCATATTTTTTTTGTTATTGATTTGCCCCTATTTTTTTCCAATCATCTGCCGCACTCTAAATTATCATGAATCAATCCTTCACCTTGCGGCTGATATCATTTTGCGCCGACAATTTGAAGCGATCGATCGGGTTTGATCGAGCCGTACCGTTCTGACTTGTCTCGCCTTCAGATCCTCTTCAACGCCTTCGACAAGAAGCAAAATATTAAAGCAAATCGTTCCGACGGAGCTAAATTACTACAGGTAAAGAACAGAATGGAAATTTGGATTTTCGAAACAAAAAAGAGAGGGGTGCAACACGAGGACTTCCCAGGGGGTCACCAATCCAAGTACTACTACTCGCGCCAACACGCTTAATTTCGAAGTTCTGATGGTCCGGTGCATTAGTGCTGGTATGATCGCACCAGCGCCAGATCCTTTCGCTTTAATTCTTTTAAACTACACCGTCTGCGAAGCCATTGTGGCTTTTTCTAGACCGAAATTCATTTTTTAGCGTCAATTCAAGCATTTTCCTAGTTATCCTTTTTTTATTTTGCTTTTCATTTTTTTTTTGTTATTGATTTGCACCCTGTTTTTTTCCATCATCCCGCAACTCTAAATTATCATGAAATCAATCCTTCACGCTTGCGGTGATACATTTGCGCCGACAAATTTGAGCGACGATCCGGGCTTTGATCGAGCCGTACCGTTCCTAATTTGTCTCGCGCCTTCAGATCCTCCTTCACGCTTTGACAAGAAGCAAAATATTAAGCAATCGTTCCGAAGGACCTAAATTACTACAGGATAAAGAACGAATAGAAAATTTGAATTTCGACACAAAAAAAAGAGGGGTGCAACAAGAGGAATTCCCAGGGGTCACCCATCCTAGTACTACTCTCGCCCAAGCATGCTTAACTTCGGAGTTCTGATGGGATCCGGTGCATTAGTGCTGGTATGATCGCACCCGCCATGTTCCTTTCGCTTTATTCTTTTAAACTACCCCGTCCTGCGAAGCAGTGTGGCTTTTCTAGACCGAAATTCATTTTAAGTGTCAATTGAAGCATTTTCATATTATCCTTTTATTTATTTGCTTTCATATTTTTTTTTGTTATTGATTTGCCCCCTATTTTTTTCCATCATCCCGCAACTCTAAATTATCATGAAATCAATCCTTCACGCTTGCGCTGATACATTTGCGCCGACAAATTTGAGCGACGATCCGGGCTTTGATCGAGCCGTACCGTTCCTGATTTGTCTCGCGCCTTCAGATCCGCCTTCATGCTTCGAGAAGAAGCAAAATATAAAGCAATCGTTCCGAAGGACCTAAATTACTACAGGATAAAGAACGAATAGAAAATTTGAATTTCGAAACAAAAAAGAGAGGGGTGCAACAAGAGGAATTCCCAAGGGGTCACCCATCCTAATACTGCTCACGCCCAAGCACGCTTAACTTCGGAGTTCTGATGGGATACGGTGCATTAGTGCTGGTATGATCGCACCCACAACGTCCAGCGAAGCAGTGTGGCTTTTCTAGACCAGAATTCATTTTAAGCGTCAATTGAAGCATTTTCCTCTTATCCTTTTATTTATTTACTTTATACTTTTTTTGTTATTGATTTGCACCCTATTTTTTTCCATCATCCCGCAACTCTAAATTATCATGAAATCAATCCTTCACGCTTGCGGTGATACATTTGCGCCGACAAATTTGAGCGACGATCCGGGCTTTGATCGAGCCGTACCGTTCCTGATTTGTCTCGCGCCTTCAGATCCTCCTTCACGCTTCGACAAGAAGCAAAATATTAAGCAATCGTTCCGACGGAGCTAAATTACTACAGGATAAAGAACGAATAGGAAATTTGGATTTCGAAACAAAAAAGAGAGGGGTGCAACACGAGGAATTCCCAGGGGGTCACCCATCCTAGTACTACTCTCGCCCAAGCATGCTTAACTTCGGAGTTCTGATGGGATCCGGTGCATTAGTGCTGGTATGATCGCACCCGCCATGTTCCTTTCGCTTTATTCTTTTAAACTACCCCGTCCTGCGAAGCAGTGTGGCTTTTCTAGACCGAAATTCATTTTAAGTGTCAATTGAAGCATTTTCATATTATCCTTTTATTTATTTGCTTTCATATTTTGTTTGTTATTGAATTTGTGGCCCCCTATTCTTTTTCGCAATCATCGGCGCAACTCTAAATTATCATTGAAATCAATCCTTTCCACGCTTGCGGTGATACATTTGCGCCGACAAATTTGAGCGACGATCCGGGCTTTGATCGAGCCGTACCGTTCTTGATTTGTCTCGCGCCTTCAGACCCGCCTTCACGCTTCGACAAGAAGCAAAATATTAAGCAATCGTTCCGACGGAGCTAAATTACTACAGGATAAAGAACGAATAGGAAATTTGGATTTCGAAACAAAAAAGAGAGGGGTGCAACACGAGGACTTCCCAGGGGGTCACCAATCCTAGTACTACTCTCGCCCAACCACGCTTAATTTCGGAGTTCTGATGGGATCCGGTGCATTAGTGCTGGTATGATCGCTCCCGCCATATTCCTTTCGCTTTATTCTTTTAAACTAACCCGTCCTGCGAAGCAGTGTGGCTTTTTTAGA
>NW_020862927.1:0-61379 GCF_003713205.1 Coffea eugenioides
TGAGATATTCACGAAAACATTTCACACAAGTCACCACTCGAACGGCTAGTGTGATAAAGTACACACTGCTCATTTCGATGGATCAAAAACCACTTTGCAATTATCATATATCGAGTCAAGAAAGCACTGTAACCAAATAGTCATAAAACAAGCAGGGACACTCACCAAGAGTGAAGCTCAGATGTCAAGTTGGGAATCGAAATCCGCGTCCTCGCTAAATCCTAGAAAACCAAGTTTTAAGAACTATAAGTTTTCTATTCAAATTCTAGGTATATAAATATAAAAGGTTATCTAGTATATTACTAGTTTATTTCCTCGAAATAATTCGACAATCCACTTAGGATTAAACTTAGTAAAAGTAGTAAATTGTTTCATATGGCTTTCTTTATAATACTTTTCTTTCTCAAAGTGCCACTAGTACTTTTTTTTTTATTTAAAGTAAGTTTTCTTGCCGAGCAGGTTTTCTACGCTTTTTAGTTAAAATTATTAAAATCTCGTATTTTGTCAATTTTCCTCTAGACATCTAGCCAGGGACAAATTCTAAGGAAAGAAAAGGAAGTAAAACAAGACTTAGGGTCTTAGAAACTAGTGAAATCATTTTCTAAAAATAATAAGGCTAGTTTAAGCTAAAGGATGAAATATCGAGTCGGCAAAGTTTAGAAAATCCCTACACAAGAATTTCTAATGTTAACGTACAATACTGAGTTTTATCGTTCAATATTAGAGCGAAGATATATTTAAATAGCTTGCTTAAAACTTTCTCAAGTTCACACAGGACCAAAACGGATTCCTTACGATTCCGATTCACAAGCACGTAATATTTCAGATTCGTCAATATAGCCAACTCACATTTCAAATAGAAATCTCACTAGGGCTTCGTCAATCATTAGCCCTAGGTTTTAACAGATTCATTTCTGATCAAAAATTAAACAAAAGACCAAGGCTTCGTCAATCATTAGCTCTTGGTATCCAACATTCATTTCTTATAGCAATATAGCTAATAATTCAACTGTTTAGAATCACTGACAGGTACATGAACACAGGGACAAAATTTGCAACACTATCTTATCCAAGATTTCAACCAAAATCTCATTGTTTGTTAACCAAATGCAGATTAAACATTTTCCAGCAATTTTTATTCAAAAATATCCATTCCAATGCCAAGGATTTCATCTCAACATTTTAGTCGTAATACAAATCAAATTATCAATCGTATCAGAAGTTTCACATCTACGCAGCTTACTAGGCTTAAAACACACATTTCTCATGCATTTCTAAGCCGTTATATTCCAAGGAAAATTCCAGAAACAAGTTAAAATTTCCAAAAACAAACTGAAAATTCCTGCTCAAACCTCTCGGCTATCAAGAATTTTCCAGCACTTAGGTGTTCATAAATCCAACTTTTCCTCGACTGAAACATGGTTTTAGATACTCAAATTCGTCATGCAAACATTTAGCTAGCTAATTAAGATTTCCAGTTCAAAACTGTGAGAGCCTGTAATTTTTTTAAAGTACTAGGTTTTATTTTTTTTCTTTTAATTGCACGTTTTTCCACATTTTATTTATTTGAAAAATTGGGAAAATAATTTTTATGAGTAAATATAGTTTTTAGATGATTTTCTAGTATCGAATAGTTTTTGAGAAATTAAGAGCGTATACCGGACGTGGGACCCACTAGTGCGAAAAGTTCAGAAAAATTCGGCCAACTAGGTTAAGTGTTGGATACTGGAATTAATTTACCGGGTGTTAAGAGATAAGTAGAGGATGCTAAGTGGATTGGTATGAGGGAGACAAAAGTTAGGCAAGCATTAAATGAGGTGACAAGTGTCACCATTTGATTGGAGTGACTTGTAAGACTACTATTCCTTTTCTTACCATTGACCAAATAAATCACAAAATTAACCAAAAATTAACCATTTTTCTCTCCTCTTTGGCCGACTCTCTCTCTCAAAAAGAAAGAAAGAAACTCTTCAAGTTTTGCTTCCATTTAGCTCAAATCCATCCAACCAACCATTGAAACTTGCAATTTCTCCATAAAACCTCTTCAATTAGTGTTAGTGAGTTGATTTGTGGAGTTATTCGGAAGCTAAGAGGACCTATTGCTCCCTCTCTCTTGTTTCTAAGGTGAGTTGTGAAGAACCACCCTCCTCCCTTAATTGATGCTTAAATCATGATTAGTGGTAGTATGAGATGCAAGTTTATGGATTATTTCTTGATTTGTGGTTGAAGTGATGAAGTTTTATTATTTTTGGGGATTTTTCTGTTTTAATATGAAAATGATTGTGTGGCTATCCATGATGATTGGAAATGGTATATAATGACTCTAGGAGGTGGAAAAGTGGTTAATTGCAAACAATTGCTGAATTGGAAGAAATTTTGGAAAGTTAGGGTTTGGTTAGGGAACATTCTGCCCGAATTTATAGCTCCTAGTTAGAGGCCGAATTGGCCTTGGATTAAAACATTAAAGTTGTAGGGAATGACATTTTAAAGGTACCTACAAAATTTCAGGTCAATCGGAGTAGCGTAGAATGAGAAAAGTCGAAATTACCCTTGCTGTTTTGGTTTTATCTGAATGTAAGAATTGCGTCTGTAATTGGTTGTTTTGACTGGAATTGCTTCAGAATTGGTTGTTGAGGTCTTCTGATGAAATGTAGCCCTGTTCCTTAGTTTTTGAGAAATTAAGAGCGTATACTGGATGTGGGACCCGCTAGTGCGGTAAGTTTGATAAAATTCGGCCAATTAGGTTAAGTTGTGTATACCGAGTTTAATTTATCAGATGTTAAGAGATAATAAGAAGTTACCTAGATGGATTATTATTGGAGAGACAAAAGGATAGAGATGTATTAAATGGAGTGACAAGTGTCACTTGGAGGTTAATTCTTAACTTAGTCAATTTTGACCAACTTTCTTGCTTTACCAATTTAAGTAAAAATTTCAAAAAATCATCCTCATTTTAAAGCTTCCTTGGACGAACCTCTTCCTCCAAAAAAGAAAGGAAAAGCTATCCAATCTCTTGCTCCAAACTTGCTCAATCCAACAAACCAACCGTTTAATCTTGCATTTACTCCATAAAAACCCTTAAGTGAGTGGTTGTGAGGTGATTAGTGAAGTTGTTTGGAGGATTAAGGTGCTAAGTTGCTCTTGTTCTTGGGTTGTTAAGGTGAGTAACTAAGGGACCTTTCTTGCAACACAATAATGCTTAATTATTGACATGTGTGAGGTGAAGTGATGATTTTAGGTGTTGTTTCATGACTTTTGGTAGAATTTGGTGCATTTTCTATTTAATCATGATTTTTTCTGTTTTCAAATGATTACTATTGTGCGGCCAAGTATGATGGTTGGAAATGATCTAGAATGAAGCTAGAATGCGTAAATTGTGGTTGTTTACGGAAAATTTCCGCATTGAACGGAAAAATTCAGATTTAGGGTTTCAATTCAACCATTCTGCCCGGTACTGTTCCTCATAGTTAGAGGCCGAATTAGCCTATGGTTAAAACATGAAAGTTGTAGAGAATGATATTTTATAGTTTCCTGGAAAATTACAGCTCAATCAGAGGAACGTATCCTGTGAAAAGACCAAAATACCCCTACTGCCCTGTTTCTATCCGAAACTGATAATCAGCTTCTGTAATTGGTTATTTTGACCGGGAATACTACTAATTTGGTTGTTGATGTCTTCTTAAGAATTATAGCCTTGTATCTTAGCTTTCAAATGGATTTGGAATCACTTGAATTGGAGTTGTATGTGCTAAGATATGACTGAATGAATCAGGACTGCCACAGTAAACTTCGAACTGGAAAATCTGGGGTTGTTTTGGTAAATTTGACCTAGTTAGGGTGAGAACTGGACTATGTAGTCTTCATCAAAGTTACATATCCCTGTCTCAGCTTCAAAATTCCATAAGATTTGTCTTAATCCGATAAGCGTAACTTAAGTTCCGATTGAAACACCGAGACACGTCAAACCTGCTTTTAGGCCTATTGTCTTTCAAATTGGTTTTCGGTTGCATTATTAACCTTGTGTTGTAATTGAATATATATGAAGGGTATTGTGACACTAATTAGATGTTTTTAATAGCTTGTGAATTATATTTGAGGTTGTGGTTGATTTGGGTTGAATTTGGTGTTGAATTGTAGGGTGAAAAGTAAGAAAAACAAGGGGAAATGCTGTTAAAATTTTCGCAGGAACCCCAGAGCAGTTCTGGGAAATCTACAATATCTGGATGTCGAAATATCAGAATTGAGTTCCATTTGTTGTGTTTTAAACTAGATTCATAGGGCTATGAACCATGTAAATTTCAGTTTCTGGTTTGGTCTGTGGGATTTATGGTGATTTTTCAAAGTTAACCGAAATCGTATACCTGCTCTGCCTTTTTCTTGTTAAGACAGCAATTTGAGGCTCGAATTTGATTGGCTTGTGATCTGAATCTTCTAAATATGTCTTTTGAGAAATTTTACCCCTTTGAGTCTATTTTCCAACGGTGTAAATTTTACCAATTTCAGACTTAAGAATCCTAATATATGATCTTTCAATCAGGGGTGTGCAAAACTGAAAAAAAATATGTTTTCTTGGAATTATTCTCACTTTCAATTTCACCTTGAGATATGAGCTAGTACATCATTGTAAGTATGATTTTGAGAGGAGTGAGGGGTTTTGGGGTCATGTATGTCCTTAGGACCAACCGTTTTCTTTTATTCTTAAGCCGTCTTTTATTTTTCATACTAGTATATAACTTGGAGAGGTACCTGACTAGTAATCGAACCTCATTTGTGCATCCTATTTACTCGATTTTAGATGAAGAAATGTCAATTGTTTTACCTTTGTTATTCTTAGGGTTTGACGGTGATTAGGCCACTTTGGGTGGAAATTTTTGGAAGTACCTGTACTTGAACTGGTGAGTGTACCACTCCCCTTACTTGTTGCTTAACTTGATTTTTGCACTTGCAATCTGTGATCTGAATGATTGTACTATCTGTTTAATCTGTTTGAGACGAGAGTGTACTTTATCACACTCGTTCTCTTGTCTGTCTGTATGCCTCTTGACTATATGCAATCTGTTATCTGTATCTGAATCTGTTATCTGTATCTGAGTCTGTTCGGACGTCGTTTGGAGACTGGTATCCAACGACCTTTCTGTGACCTCTGAGCTCAACACCTATGGCTAGTTACTCAAGTCGGGCCGGCAAGGGCCTGGTCGATTAGATAACGAACCACGATAGTCTGTTTCAGGAATCTTTGGGTATTGAGACCCTTAATTCCGGTATACTCGAGTATTACCACTTCTGTTCTGTTCGGCGTTCGGGCCCGGTAGGGGTATGTTTGGTGGACGGAAATTGGTGTAAAGTGGGGTCTACGGATATGTTGGTTCTATGTACGTTGACGGAGAGTCAACGGGTTCGGATCAAGTACTACAAATGGAAATCTAGCTCTTGAGAGCCACCTGTATCCTTCCTATTTGAATCATTGTGTCTAACTACTTTACTTTACATCTGGCATGTGTGCCTGATTTGTTAAACGTGAAATGCCATGATTTTACTGCTATATGTCTGGTACCTCATTGAGCGCAAGCTCACCCCTTTTTGTTACCTTTGTTTTCCTTACAGGGTTCCATGTTTTGAAACCAAGATTTTTGGAAGAAAAAAGTTGAGCTAGTTGTAGGACTTCTTTTGTTTATACTCCTCTGTAACTGAAACCCTAATTGTATTTTGTGTAGCGTGAATACTCTGGCGTGTATTTAGTTCATTGGTTCAAGACTCCGATGTAAATATATGTATAAGTGTTTAATCGACGTCCCGTACTTCCGTATGGTTTGGTAAGCTCTGTTTAACCCTTGGTGGGCTCCAATTTTCGTTTTCATTGAGTTCTCACGTGTACTATATAGGGTATGTGTGAATCGACTCCGTAGTCCTGGCGAGAGTTGGGCAGGCAGTCCGCCGAACCCTTTGGTTCCCCTTAGGGTGAGGTGGGGTTGTCACAGGTGGTATCAGAGCTGCTTCGCGTGGTCTCTGCGCGGAGTGAGCTTGGGCCAGTGGTGTTATGGTCTTGATTTCGTAAATGTGTCAAAGTGCTCGTTTGAGCATAAGCTATGAACCGTGCATGTCATAAGTGTAAAGATATTTATCATGGGACTTGAGGAAGTTAGGTTTGTTTGTCGGGTAGGAATCTTTAATATGGATGATTTACTCTTGGGACCGGCCGGCTCGAGTTGTGAATTATCTTAGATGGGATTCTTGCGCCCGGATACAAAAGAAATGAGAGCCTAGGTTAGAAAGGACTTGGGCCAACTAGAAATGTGATTCTATGGAACTTCGCGCAGTCTGTTCGGGTATTGTTAAGTATGATGCTCAATTTAATCGTGAGAAGGAAATAGTAAAATTTTTGTATCCCGGAGAAGGCGATGATAAGGAATTTCGAGGACGAAATTCTTTTAAGGGGGAGAGAGTGTGAGAACCCGTGGATTTTCTTATTTTCTAGACTTTATTTTATTTAATTGCACGCTTTTCTGCATTTTCTTTATTAGAAAACTTTTCTAGATAATTTTTATGAGTAAATATAGTTTTTAGATGATTTTTCTAGTATCGGTTAGTTTTTGAGAAATTAAGAGCGTATACCGGGCGTGGGACCTGCTAGTGCGCTAAGTTTGATAAAATTCGACCAATTACGTTAAGTTGTGTATACCGAGTTTAATTTATCAGATGTTAAGAGATAATTATAAGTTAAATAGATGGATTATTATTGGAGAGACAAAAGAATAGAGATGTATTAAATGGAGTGACAAATGTCACTTGGAGGTTAATTCTTAATTTAGTCAATTTTGACCAACTTTCTAGCTTTACCAATTTAAGTAAAAATTTCCAAAAATCATCCTCATTTTAAAGCTTCCTTGGCCAAACCTCTTGCTCCAAAAAAGAAAGGAAAAGCTCTCCAATCTCTTGCTCCAAACTTGCTCAATCCAACAAACCAACCGTTTAATCTTGCATTTACTCCATAAAAACCCTTAAGTGAGTGGTTGTGAGGTGATTGTGAAGTTGTTTGGAGGATTAAGGTGCTAAGTTGCTCTTGTTCTTGGGTTGTTAAGGTGAGTAACTAAGGGACCTTTCTTGCAACTCAATAATGCTTAATTATTGACATGTGTGAGGTGAAGTGATGATTTTAGGTGTTGTTTCATGACTTTTGGTAGAATTTGGTGCATTTTCTATTTAATCATGATTTTTTTCTGTTTTCATATGATTACTATTGTGAGGCCATGTATGATGGTTGGAAATGATCTAGAATGAAGCTAGAATGCGTAAATCGTGGTTGTTTGAGGAAAATTTCCGCATTGAACGGAAAAATTCGGATTTAGGGTTTCAATTCAACCATTCTGGCTGGTACTGTTCCTCATAGTTAGAGGCCGAATTAGCCTAGGGTTAAACCATGAATGTTGTAGAGAATGATATTTTAGAGTTTCCTACAAAATTTAAGCTCAATCGGAGCAACGTAGCCTATGAAAAGACCAAAATACCCCTACTGCCCTGTTTCTATCCGAAACTGATAATCAGCTTCTGTAATTGGTTATTTTGACCGGGAATACTACTAATTTGGTTGTTGATGTCTTCTTAAGAATTATAGCCTTGTATCTTAGCTTTCAAATGGATTTGGAATCACTTGAATTGGAGTTGTATGTACTAAGATATGACTGAATGAATCAGGACTGCCACAGTAAACTTCGAACTGGAAAATCTGGGGTTGTTTTGGTAAATTTGACCTAGTTAGGGTGAGAACTGGACTATGTAGTCTTCATCAAAGTTACATATCCCTATCTCAGCTTCAAAATTCCATAAGATTTGTCTTAATCCGATAAGCGTAACTTAAGTTCCGATTGAAACACCGAGACACGTCAAACCTGCTTTTAGGCCTATTGTCTTTCAAATTGGTTTTCGGTTGCATTATTAACCTTGTGTTGTAATTGACTATATATGAAGGGTATTGTGACACTAATTAGATGTTTTTAATAGCTTGTGAATTATATTTGAGGTTGTGGTTGATTTGGGTTGAATTTGGTGTTGAATTGTAGGGTGAAAAGTAAGAAAAACAAGGGGAAATGCTGTTAAAATTTTCGCAGGAACCCCGGAGCAGTTCTGGGAAATCTACAATATCTGGATGTCGAAATATCAGAATTGAGTTCCATTTGTTGTGTTTTAAACTAGATTCATAGGGCTATGAACCGTGTAAATTTCAGTTTCTGGTTTGGTCTGTGGGATTTATGGTGATTTTTCAAAGTTAACCGAAATCGTATACCTGCTCTGCCTTTTTCTGGTTAAGACAGCAATTTGAGGCTCGAATTTGATTGGCTTGTGATCTGAATCTTCTAAATATGTATTTTGAGAAATTTTATCCCTTTGAGTCTATTTCCTAACGGTGTAAATTTTACCAATTTCGGACTTAAGAATCCTAAGATAAGATTTTTCAATCAGGGGTGTGCAAAACTGAAAAAAAATCTGTTTTCTTGGAATTATTCTCACTTTCAATTTCACCTTGAGATATGAGCTAGTACATCATTATAAGTATGATTTTGAGAGGAGTGAGGGGTTTTGGGGTCATGTATGTCCTTAGGACCAACCGTTTTCTTTTATTCTTAAGCTGTCTTTTATTTTTCGTACTAGTATATAATTTGGAGAGGTACCTGACTAGTAATCGAACCTCATTTGTGCATCGTATTTACTCGGTTTTGGATGAAGAAATGTCAACTGTTTTACCTTTGTTATTCTTAGGGTTACACGGTGATTAGGCCACTTTGGGTGGAAATTTTTGGAAGTACCTGTACTTGAACTGGTGAGTGTACCACTCCCCTCACTTGTTGCTTAACTTGATTTCTGCACTTGCAATCTGTGATCTGAATGATTGTACTATCTGTTTAATCTGTTTGAGACGAGAGTGTACTTTATCACACTCGTTCTCTTGTCTGTCTGTATGCCTCTTGACTATATGTAATCTGTTATCTGCATCTGAATCTGTTATCTGTATCTGAATCTGTTCGGACGTCGTTTGGAGACTGGTATCCAACGACATTTTCTGTGACCTCTGAGCTCAACACCTATGGCTAGTTACTCAAGTCGGGCCGGCAAGGGCCTGGTCGATTAGATAACGAACCACGGTAGTCTGTTTCAGGAATCTTTGGGTATTGAGACCCTTAGTTCCGGTATATTCGAGTATTACCACTTCTGTTCTGTTCGGCGTTCGGGCCCGGTAGGGGTATGTTTGGTGGACGGAAATTGGTGTAAAGTGGGGTCTACGGATATGTTGGTTCTATGTACGTTGACGGAGAGTCAACGGGTTCGGATCAAGTACTACAAATGGAAATCTGGCTCCTGTGAGCCACCTGTATCCTTCCTATTTAAATCATTGTGTCTAACTACTTTACTTTACATCTGGAATGTGTACCTGATTTGTTAAACGTGAAATGCCATGATTTTACTGCTATATGTCTGGTACCTCATTGAGCGCAAGCTCACCCCTTTTTGTTACCTTTATTTTCCTTATAGGGTTCCATGTTTTGAAACCAAGATTTTTGGAAGAAAAGAGTTGAGCTAGTTGTAGGACTTCTTTTGTTTATGCTCATCTGTAACTGAAACCTTAATTGTATTTTGTGTAGCGTGAATACTCTGGCGTGTATTTAGTTCATTGGTTCAAGACTCCGATATAAATATATGTATAAGTGTTTAATCGACGTCCCGTACTTCCGTATGGTTTGGTAAGCTCTGTTTAACCCTTGGTGGTCTCCAATTGTTCGTTTTCGTTGAGTTCTCAAGCGTACTATATAGGGTTTGTGTGAATCGACTCCGTAGTCCTGGCGAGAGCTGGGTAGGCAGTCCACCGAACCCTTTGGTTCGCCTTAGGGTGAGGTGGGGCTGTCACAGACTGAGGTAATATTCGGAAGGATATTTGCACGTTGTTTTGCGTAAATAGGTGAGTGTTCCTTGTTTGCTATATTTTTCTTGACTTCATGACTTGTGTTCTTGTTTGATAATGTGTTAAGTGCTTTCAAGGATTTCCAAAACGAGTTTTCCAGGTGAGCGTGTACTTTACCGCGTTCGACCTAAATGAAACGTGAAATTTTCAATGATTTAATGATTGCTACATTATTTGCGCATGATGTAAGCCTTTTGGCTGAACTGGGCCCTACCCTTCGTTACCGATCGACTCGAGCCAGAAGCGGACTCGGTCGGGCGATATGGTGACCCTGGGTGAATTTGGTATACTTGAGTATTACTTTGTAGTCTGGTGGAGCCTGGTCAATTTTCAGGAGGGGGTGAACGAAACGAAAGAACGAACGAGGGTTTTATTTACCAAAAATGTATTTTATTTAAATGACCGGAGGAATAAGGGGAATGACAGGAGAACGAACGAACGAACGAATATATGGCTCCCTGTGAGCCCGTATCCTTTTAATGAATGTGTTTATCGCTTTATTTTGTTTTTGTATCTTGAATTATTGGTTATATGTAATGAATGCATTGAACTTCTTGTTGCCTATGTGTTCGGAACCTCACTGAACTTTTAGCTCATTCCTTTAGTTTTGTTTTCCTTAACAGGGGAAAGCGAGCAAGGACGAGAGCCGTGTATCGACTAGCCTAGTCTAGTTTCTTTTGGGATGGTTCTCGCCCTAGTGCTCAGCACGGGTTGGATGTATGGTGAATCGAGAACCTTTGTATATTCGATGTTTGTACTCCCTTTTTAGATAGCAATGTATATAAGTTTTGCTTTAAGTTTTGGATCGTTGTTATGTTTAGTCTTGTGGGTTTATTCTGGTTTCGATTGAGAATTGACGTGAACGACTGAGTCCCGGTGAGAGCTGGGCAGGCGGTCCGCCGAACCCTTTGGTACGCCTTAGAGGGAGGTGGGGCTGTCACAACAACAACCTCAATAATAAGAGCATTCACAACTACAACCTTAAATATATAATTGTGCACATCAAATGTCCAAACAATCTCTTAATACAGCCAAGGAGTCGAGCTTACAAAATAAAACCAAGCAAGCCCGCTAGAGAGCTAAGGAATGCTCACATGAGCGGCTAACCAAATCTTAGACAAAGACTATACTTTCTCCACTCCCACTCTCACGTTCACACCCCTGTAAGGAAAACAAAATTCATGGAATGAGCTAGAAGCCCAGTGAGGTTCGAAGAGAACAGGCAAGTAAACTAGCAGGCATGATACCATTAAGTCAAACCCGAATAAAGCAGAACATAATGCATAGTAAAGCAGGTAACCAGATAGATCATGCAATAGTATACAGTAAAGAACAAGTTCATGGCAAAGGATATGGGTTGCTCTCAGGAGCAGGTTCCACCGCAGCTTGTCCAGGGTCCATTGACTCACTATCAATCATGGAATTATATTGTCCATAGATTACCACTAAACATCGATCTCCGTCCACCAATCAACCCCCTACCGGGCCCGAACGCCAATCAAGTACCCAGGGTTCGTCAATCTCCTCGACCAAGCTCTTGCCGGCTCAATTTAACCAACAAACCCTGGGTTGGGCTTATAGCCCCAGGTATTCAAGTATTCAAGATCTAAGCCCCAAGTATTCAAGTATTCAAGAGTGGAGTCGTTGGCTATTATCCAACACTTGCGTAGGTAATGATTGGAGACGTTAGTTGTCACCTAACGCTTCATATTCAGGCATGTCACGAGTTCTAGTCATGAATTCAAGTCAGGAATAAACAGGTTAGGAATTTCGTCCTTTGCCCAAGGTTGCCTAGCTTACCCAACCGTTCTGAGGCTGGTCTCAAGCAAGAGGTCCAACAAGGGCTCAGTTCAACATTTACCGACCTACATTCACGCATAAGCATGAGTAACCCAAGTTCCCACTTACCCGACGTCTCGAATAAAGGTCCAAGGGCCTTGTTCAACCGCTGCAAGAAGATATACAGCCGGTCTACAATCATGCACATATACATGCAAGTTCGCACGCAACATCAAGTATTTCAAATTCACGGAGGTCGAGTGCCAGCAAGGACACACTCGCCTAACCAAGGCCAAGTCACAAGTAGGCTCAACATATTACGTTGTTCAAGCATTCAAGTATTTCAAGTCAAGATATAGGTCATATGTAATCAAATTACTTGTACATGCATAAATGAGATATCAAAAGTTTAGTCAAGTTAGGTCAAGTGCGATAAGGTACACACCTGCCCAAGAAATGACAAATCAAGTGTCTAGCAATTTTAGCAACAAGTAGCATGAAACATGTAATTGGAACACTCACCAGTTCTAAGTAGAGCACGTTAAAAGCTCGTCTCCGGGTGACTCTCGTATTCACTGTCAACCCTTAAAAGAAACCAAGATAAAATATTATGGACCAACCATCCAAAACCTAGGTGAACCAAGTTCACATTTAGGCTCAACTATGAGCCATACTCCTATCAAGTTGGCCTCTCAAAAACACAAAGTTCAAAGACAAATTTGAAGATACAAATCAAGGAAAATCCAAATAGATACTAGGGCAATGATTCAAGTATAGTTTTGGAGTGAAAAGAGGGCATTTGGATCCAAGAAATATGAATAACCAAAGAGTTCCCAATTTTAATCCATGGTTGGAAAAATTCCAGCAGCAAAACAGTGAAGAAAAACAAGGTAGTTCACCTCTTTAAGATATGATATTCGCTCCAATTCAACCCCCCCATTGTAGTTCAAGGTTTTAGCAAGTGAAATGAGCAAGATTGAGTCCAAAAGACGACCAAACCAAAGGACTTTAAGCTAAAATATAGCAAGGTATAAAGCTGCCCTGCCTTCCAAGAATTTCCAGCAATGAAACAAGCTCAATCATGAGGTTTTTACCTACCAAAATGCATGGTTTTCACCCAAGTTCAACACATAAGAGTCATAACCAGTGTTTGGAACAAGATTTGGCCAACACTCATCATGAAAAGGTCGAGGAAAAACAAGGTAAAGTGCATCACTATCCACTCGGCCAACGAGCAAAATTTGCAGCTAGCAAATTAGAGAAAATTTCCAATGAAAACCCTCCATTCACCCAAAATTCAACACATAAGTAAGGCTTAAAGATTTACCAAGCATCATAGAAAAGTTTACCCCAAAATCACCTTAAGATTAAAGGAAACCAAGCTGGTTCCTAATTGGCTAGCAAGCAAGGCAGAAAAATAACAAACCTCACCTAGTTTCCTTAAGTTTCTCCTCCACATTTTAAGGCTTAACTTCATGGTAAAACATCCTTATTGTGACACCCCCACTTTTTCCAAGGGTGAACCCAAGGGTATCCGCGGGATGCCTGCCCAACTCTCACCAGGACTCAAGACAATTCCAATTCAAACTTAAAGTATAATACTAACAATGAAAATCAGAATAAAGGTACGAAATCATTTCCATACATAAATATTTAATCTTACATCACAATTTCAAACTTACAATCACTTTCCCCAAAATATACAACATCCAAAAGTGTATAGTCAATTACAATCAAAACATTAATACAAAAGTGCCTCAAGTAGGCATTTTCTTAAATTCTTCCATTCCAGTTCCTGTTAAGAAAAATAAACTAATGGGATGAGCCAATACTCAGTGAGGCCAAGAAAATAATACAAGCACGTAGTTCAAGTATCAATAACATTTATACCATAAATAAAGCGATAAAGTCAAGTAATTCAGGATTAACAATTAAACACACTTGAGTAGGATATAGGAGCTCTCAAGAGCTAATTTCCACTTGCTTCGCCACGGCTCGATCTGATACCCCCTCGTGATGACACTCCATCATTTGAGTAGGTATTATGTCTGTAGAAATTTCACTTATTACTTCCTCCATCCATCATTCCACCCTCTCGGATCTGTAACCAAACACGCACGAAAAGGGCGATACTCGCCGAGTATGCCGAAGAAAATCTCAAAAGATCAAGTTTTGTTTTGTTATTCTCTTGGTTCATCAAGCTTCTCGACCAAGCCCATGCCGGCTCGAGTTGCAAGATTGGCTAAGAGAATTGGGCGTCCCCATAAGTCGAGGAGGTTCATTCCACTCGACAACACGACACGCATGATAACACGACATGCACACAGAAACAAGTATATTTTGCCGATGAGATTCACTCCAATCGACTTTAAAAAAACAAGTTTAATGCAAGTAAAGTTCGAGTAAAGGAGAGCGAGTGCGATAAAGTACACACTCGTCTCATCAAGTGACATTCACGCATATAAGCAAGATAGATCAAGTAAATATATCAAGTCATGCACTTGACACTCACCTAGTCAAAACAAGAGTGGTGCACAAACAAGTATTTTAGGCATCCCTTGTGAGATCTCTTGAAGGTCTTCTTGAGTGCCTGAGCAAATAATTTACAATTACACACTATCACTTTTAAACCCCTTATTAACAAGAAAGAGATTGTACACTTGTACAATCTAAGAAAATATCATGAAAGAGAGCCTTAATTACTCGTAAATCGAGACTCAAAAGTGGGATTTAATAATACAAGAAAAATTGATTTTCATCTTTGAAATCAACTGTAAAATGGTCAAGCAATATCGAAGGAAAATGAAGAGTCCTTATAACTCAATTTCTTTTAATTTCAGATTTGAGGTGCATTTTTTGAAAAATCATATCTCACTCTCTGTAAGTCGAAAATTGGAAAAATCGGTACCATTGGAAACTAATTCCAAAGTACTAAAAGTTCCTAGAAGACAGTTTTCCATGATTCTAAATGGAAGATACTCAATTTTCGGCTTAAATTTGCTGACTTGCACTTCTAAGACAGATTCGGGGTTGGTTTCTGGCAATTTTGGAAATTCGGAAAAATTCATAAAATGTGAACTAGCCTCTCAAATTTGAAAATAAATTAGAGTTACAATCAAAGTTTAAAACACAACAAGCAGAACTAAAATCAGAGTTTTGAGCGCCAAGATATAGCAGCTCAAAGTTGGCTAAAAATTCCTCATTGATCAAGAATTTCCAGATTTGAAACATGAACTTTGGGACTTCAGTTGGGCATTGAAATAGACTTGGAATAGCTCCAAATTTAGTATGATTACACTACCATATAAGGGCTACTCCTCTATCAAATTTCATACAAAAATTCGTACGGGAAGTCAGTTAACAAGACCACTAAAGTTCCAGGAATATCCAAGGCAATTCTGCCTTATGGTTCCGTTTTCTTTTTTTGAACCTTTAGCCAATGAAATCGTCTCAAACATGGTTCATTTATGAAGGAAAAGTCTAAGAAACATCAAACATACATTTGGTAGGTGATTAACATCAAAAGTTTCAAAATAACAAGTCCCAATTCGAGCTAAGCCATCGGCTAGCCCAAAATTAGGGTTTTCTTTCTCTGGTGCAGGTCTGTAATTTGACCATAACTCACTCAATTCAACTTAGAATAGGGTACAGTTGGTGGCATTGGAAACTAAATTCATAAGGGTACAATTTCTCAGAAGAAATCGTTTTGAAATTCAGTCCATAGCTAGCTCAAATTCAAGCAACAAGTCCCAACACTTCATTGACTCTCTAGCACAGCAACAAAACAGAATAGGTAACTTCGAAAAGCTAGTACAGTTCACTCAAGTCGAATCATAGGATGAAATTTATACCTTTAGAAAATTAGAAGTGTCTAGTTTCAAATGCCACAAACAGCACTCAATTTCTACATCGGAGCAAAGAGTTATGATCATTTAAAGTTCGCTGCCAGAGCACCTCTGTACACGTTTTCCAGGTTTGAAGAATTTTCGAAAATGCAACCTTTAGCCAACCAAATCATGTGATTTATAGTGGAAACTCTCCACACAACCTATACAACATATCTATATCAAAATCAAGGCAATTTGATCACAAAAATTTCAAACTAAGGTTGCGGCAAGAACAGGGTAGATTCGGCCCTTCTTCCCTTTGGTTTTCCTTTGAGTTTCTTTCCACTTTTTCAACTTATAACCACTAGTTTAACACTAAATCAACATAAACAACACCCAAAATCATCATATCAGTCCAACATGTCCATTGTGGGATTTCATAGAGCCCGCTCAAGTGATTTTCAACCAACCAAAGTTACCCACATGAAGCTACAAGTTTCATATCAAAGATCCATCCACTAAAACCAAGTCTAGAAGATTAGATGATTACCTCCTATTTTATTGAGATGAAACCAGAATTTTCGGTCACTTAAAGCTCTAAGAAACCCGTGAGAAAGGTGCTTCCTTCCTAGTCCAAGTGAATCTCCAAGTTGTTGTGAGTTTGTGTGATGATTTTGGAGTGAAATGGTGCAAGAGATGAAGTGGGATGATGATGGTTTTGTTGTTCTTCTTCCCTTGGTGAAGTTCAGCCAGCTTGGGAGAGAAAGGAAGAGGTGGTTGCTGATGGTGAAGCTTCTTGGAGAAGCTTGGTAGGTGTAGTTCAAATTTGGCACAAAAGTCAACTCTCAATAGTGCGCGTACGCGGGCGTTTCGTGCCCGTTTCCTCTCGGGTTTGTTTCACTTGTGCACTAAACCTCTAATGCACTTCCTTTAATACTATTATTATCCACTCTTAGTAGTCCAAGAATAATTTTCTAAAGTCCTTCAATTAGTCGCGCGCGCGAAAACGCAAACTTTCGACTCGTGCGCGATAAAGTGCAATTTCTAAGAATTCTCGTAATGATGATATAACTAACTAATACTTAGATAAATAATCATAAAATGACCATTTAAGAATAAAAACATAAGTCCTCACACGAGTCTAGTTTTAATTCCTCAAATCTCCAAGGTCACTTTACTCTCAAATCGATTATTGCCTCCTAACGCGATTTCACTAAATCTCGCTAAATGAGCTTCCAAAAATTAAATTTATTAATGGAACATTTTTAAAATATATGTAAGTCATAGTTCCATGTAAATGGTTCTAAAAGAGTTGAAATAAATTATTCGGAGAAAATGAATGAATAAATATTTAAATAAACTAGTAATATACGATAAAATAAGAAAATTTTCGGGTCCTCACACTTATTTCCATCGCTGTTACACAATATATCGTATCCAACATGTCATGAGTTTAAAAATCATGAATTTTAGTAAGGAAAATTGTAATTTGTAGCGCTTGAGTACCTTTGAAACGAAAAGTTTTCAGCGAGCATCATTCCCTTGAAAAATCAGAACTTGAGTTATAAATGTTGAAAAATCATACAACTTGGCCAGTTAAAAACTAGACTTGAAACACTAACAATCTTTAGAAGACACCTCAAAGAGATTCAGTTCATAAATTGGTCCAAATTAGGTCACAAGTTACTACAACATTCCCGTTTTTACTTGTGCAGGGCAGAATTTTCAGTCAATTTTGCTGATTTCCTGATATTTATAGAGATTGAAAAAAATTTTGAATTTTGTACCATAGGAATAACTATGAGTCTAGTTTCAAATGCAACAAACGGAACTCAATTCCGACGTTCCTATACGAAGTTATAGCCACTTTCCCAAAGCTGCGCAGAGCTCCCTGCGGAAATTTCCAGCAAGCAAAAGAATGTTTTTCCAAAATCTCCTCTAGCCAAACTCCCAACTTTCCTTCATGTTTCTATCACATGAAGTACATTGAAAGGTCCTATATATTGAAAGGTCCCTTCATGAAGTACATTGAAAGGTCCTATATATCATGGTTGCAACTTTTTCCCTTTTCCTGCTCTAATCTTTCCCTTCATGGTGTAATCCGAAGAAACACTTTATCCCCTATCTCAAACTCCAAATCCTTCCTCCGATGATCGGCATAACTTTTCTGTGGGCTTTGGGCTGTTTGAAGTCTCTGGCGGATCACCTTTACCTTTTCATAAGCTTCCTCAACCCATGGTATTGTAGCCGGATCTATAATTTTTCTTTCTCCTACTTCCTCCCAATGGATTGGAGATCGACATCTTCGTCCATACAATGCTTCATATGGGGCCATTTGAATAGAGGAATGATAACTATTGTTATACGCGAACTCAACCAAGGTTAAATATTGGATCCAACTTCCTCTAAAATCCACAATACAGGCTCTCAGCATATCCTCAAGAGTTTGGATGGTTCTCTCAGATTGTCCATTAGTCTGAGGATGATACGCTGTACTATAGCTCAACTTAGTTCCTAGAGCTTCTTGCAATTTCTGCCAAAATCGAGATACAAACCTGGGGTCTCTATCCGATACAATACTCACTGGTACCCCATGTAGTCTTACTACCTCATCCATATAGAGTTTAGCAAGTTTCTCCAAAGGATATTTCATGTTTACTGGCAGAAAATGTGCAGTCTTAGTTAATCGATCCACTATTACCCAAATTGCATCATGCCCCTTTTGTGTTCGTGGCAACCCTGATACAAAATCCATCGTTATGTGCTCCCATTTCCATTCAGGGATCTCTAAAGGCTGTAACAGACCTGATGGTTTCTGATGTTCAGCCTTCACTTTTTGGCACGTAAGACACTTTTGTACAAATTGGGCAATCTCCGCCTTCATATTTTCCCACCAATACAGATTTTTAAGATCTTGGTACATCTTATTATTCCCTGGGTGCACCGTATACCTAGAGCAGTGTGATTCCTCCAAAATCTCCCTCTTTAATTCCTCATCCTTAGGTACAACGACACGATTTCGGAATTTTAAGATTCCATCAGGACCTATGTTAAAATTAGGTAACTCTCCTTTCTTCACCTTTTTCATCCACTTTTGCACTGTTGGATCCTTCACTTGGCCCTCTTTGATCCGCTCCATCAATACCGACTTCACCTCAATATTTCCAAAAATCACCTTTTCCGGTTCCAGATGAGGTTTCCACTCACAGGCATCTTCTAACAGGCTCCACTCTCCCACTATGGAACTTGCTAGTTGAGCTTTTCGGCTTAAAGCATCTGCTACAACGTTGGCTTTTCCAGGATGATAGTTAATTGTACAGTCATAATCCTCTAAGAACTCTACCCACCGACGTTGTCTTAGATTTAGTTCCTTATGAGAAAACAGATACTTAAGACTCTTATGATCCGTATAAACCTCGAAAGTTACACCATAGAGATAATGTCGCCATTTCTTCAAAGCGAACACTACAGCTGCAAGCTCTAAGTCATGGGTCGGATAATTCTGCTCGTGAGGTTTTAACTTCCGAGATGCATAGGCAATCACATTCCTATTCTGCATCAACACGTACCCTAACCCTTCTTTTGAAGCATCGGTATAAACCGTGTAACTATCGTTCCCGCTGGGCAAAGCTAAAACTGGAGCCAAAGTCAATTGCTTCTTAAGCTCTTGGAAACTACTCTCGCACTTAACATCCCAAATATACTTTCCTTGTTTCTTGGTCAGGTTAGTCAAGGGTCCCGCAATTCTCGAGAAGTTCTTTATAAATCGGCGGTAGTACCCTGCTAGACCTAGAAAACTTCGCACCTCTGTGGGATTTTCTGGCCGCTTCCATTTGGCCATAGCTTCCACTTTCGCCGGGTCTACAGCAAGGCCATCTTTTGAAATTATGTGACCTAGAAACGCCACACTTTCCAACCAAAATTCACACTTACTGAACTTAGCGAACAGTTGGTGCTCTCTCAGGGTTTGCAGCACTATCCGCAAATGTTGTTCATGTTCCTCCCTTGACTTCGAATACACTAAGATATCATCAATGAACACCACTACAAACTTATCCAAGTAAGGTTTGAACACTCGATGCATCAAATCCATGAATGCCGCTGGGGCATTGGTTAAACCAAAAGGCATTACCGCAAACTCAAAATGCCCATATCGAGTGTTAAACGCCGTTTTTGGCACATCCTCCTTCCTAATTCTCAATTGATAGTACCCTTGTCGCAGATCCAACTTAGAAAACACCACAGCCCCTTGTAACTGATCAAACAACTCATCAATATGGGGTAATGGGTATTTATTCTTAACAGTTACTGCATTCAATCCTCGATAGTCAATGCACAACCTTAAACTCCCGTCCTTTTTCTTAACAAATAGCACTGGAGCTCCCCACGGGGACTCGCTCTCATGAATAAACCCTCGTTCTAGTAAATCTTGCAATTGCACCTTTAACTCCTTAAGCTCAGCAGGAGCCATTTGATACGGAGTTTTAGAGATGGGAGTGGTTCCGGGTACTAGATCAACCTTAAATTCAATTTCTCTTTCAGGTGGCAGAGACTTCAACTCCTCCGGAAATACGTCCGGGTATTCACGGATTACTGACATGTCTTCCAACTTAAACTTTTCTCCCGGAGTGTTAATCAGAAAAGCTAAGTAACCACGTGCCCGACGACTAAGCAATTTCCTAACCCTTATTCCCGAAATAAGCGCAGAAGAGGCTATCATACCCCTTACGTCTAACTTTAGAGTTGCCTCCCCCGGTATACAAAATTTGACCACTTTCATCCTACAATCTACCCGAGCATGATAGTGAGCTAGCCAATCCATACCTAGAATGACATCATATCCCTTGATGACTAGACTAATGAGGTCAACTACCAATTTTCGTTCACCAACCCAAATATCACAATTCCTATACACCTCATTCGCAAGCAAAATTTGATTACCCGTAGGTGTTCTTACCTCTAAGTCATAAGGGAACCTTTCAACTTTCAAATCAATTCCAAGCATAAATGCAGGATTAACGAAAGAGTGAGTAGCACCGGGGTCTATCAAAATTTTGGCTAACCGGTGAAAAACAGGGATCGTACCTTCTACCACCTCCGTTGGTTCAGGCACGGATTGTTGGTCCATTGAATATACTCTGGCCGGAACCCTCGACCTAGCCCCTCCAGCATTGGTCGGCTTTGGGTTTGACCTGGCAGTCGACTGGGTATCACTGATCAACGGGCAGTTGACTATCTGGTGCTCCGTACTTCCACACCTTAGGCACTTCCGAGCCTTTCTCCAACATTCATCCTCAGTATGGTTCGGTTTTCCACAATATCCGCATGTTACTCGGGGAGTAGAGGTCTGACCTCCCTGCGGAATTCCTCTACCTTGTCCTCTACCACTTTGGCCTCCCCTCTGGGCACCTCCCCTCTGAGTACCTCCTCTCGGAGCACCTCCCCTAGACGCACTCGAAAACCGTCCACCTCCAGCCCCACGAATGGACTTGGCAGGTGGTGCGTTTTGATCACTCCGCACAGACCCTTGGGCTCCACTAGATCCCCCTTTTTGTTTGGCATGGAAATTCCTCACGTGTGCCCTAGCAGTTTCTATCCTTTGGGCCTTCTCCAGGACCTCCGTAAACGTATTAACCTGGGCTGCCACTAAGGCTTCTTGTAATTCCACATTTAGCCCTTGCACAAACCTCCGTACTTTCCTTGGTTCCGTAGCAATCAGCTCAGGGGCAAATTTTGACAATTTCGTAAACTGGGTCTCATACTCAGTTACACTCAACATTCCCTGGCGGAGTTTAATGAAATCGTCCTCTCGCTTCTCCTGGACGATGGGTGGAAGGTATTTTTCGTTAAACTCCCGTACGAAGTTTAACCAGGTCCATGCAGTCGCCTCTCTCTCCCACTTGGCCCTCACTACGTTCCACCAAGCCCTAGCTGGCCCTTCGAACTGGAAAACAGTGAATTGAACTTACCGCTCATCTGTATAGTTTAGGGCAGCAAAAATATTTATCATGGCCTCCAGCCATTTCTCGGCCCCATCCGGGTCTGGCCCTCCTAAAAATTTGGGTGGAGAGAACTTCTGGAATCTCTCTAAAGCTCTATCTTTTCCTATATCGGGATCCCTAGGTTGATTTACAGGGGCTTGACCCTGTTGTTCCACTAAACGGGCCAAAATATTGGTCTTTTGTTGGATAGCAGTTGCCACTTGATCTCCCCCTGTAGCTTGGGGTTTAGGTTGTGGCTCAACCGTTGCCTCTCTCTCCTCTCTCGGTTCTTGCACAGGTTCTTGTGCGCGTCTACCCCACGGTCTCGACTAGGACCGCGTCTTCGGTTAGTTCCCCTGGTTTGACTTCTTCTACCCTCCATGTTTTGGATTTAGCCAACTATAGACATATAAACAAGGTAAGGAATAGCTCGTATAGCTCGTATAACACGTTGCAAAAGGCTAAATAAAGGCATTAAAACACATAATAAACAAGTACTTTATACACATAGCAAACAAGTCATATATACAGGTCAACAAGTCACATAGTCAGAGGCTATCACAGCCAAGGGACATAGAACAAAAGGTATTTACATCCACCATGACACGTCAAAATCAAAAACAAAAGGAGACGTGTCGTCCCACTATGTTCCAAACTATCCCACAAAATCTCCTCAAACCCCGATCCTAACAAGTGGTCTGGCTAGACGCCGACCCAACCGACTCCGAGGATGCACTCAGCTCCTCCTCTGGGTCCTCCTCAGGATCCTCATCCGGATCCTCCTCAGGAGTACCAGGAGCGCCAGGGGCTACAGGCACTTGGCCTTCTCCGGCCAAGTCCTGAAGCACATCATCCACTAATGCCTCACACTCGGTCAGGATGTGGCCAGTCCGGTCTCGTATATCTCCAACTACTCGCATCAGACGTCCAGTCGTCGCCCGAGCCTGCTCGCGGAAAGCATCGGTCCGCTGCTGCTCCTCCAGAACCGAGGCCTCCAACTCTCGGATCCGGGCTCCCTGGTCGCGGAGTGTAGTCCGAAGACGCTCTATCTCCGCATAGCACCTACGATTGGTGCTACCCAATCGTCTCCGCTCATCATCCACAGCGAGCACTACTCGGTCAGGGTAGGAGTAGGTCTTCCAGCAGTCGCAGCGTTGGATCTTGCGCGCTGGGGACCACCGCTGCACTGGCCCACCGGGAATCTCCTGGTATGTGATCACGCGAGAGACGGGCCCCTCCAGATAAGGCTCGTCAGCAGGAGCGTCAGACGGTACATCAGCAGGTACGGGCTGAGACGGTCCCGCACCCCCGGAAGCGTCAGCGTCTACCATCACCTAAGTTTGCAAATAACATTGCAAAGGTAAGTACGCAACACGTAGAAAACAAGGCTAAAGGCTAAGCTCAAGGATAAAACCCCAGCCTATCGTATCAAGCACTCAATCTATCCAGATCAATTCACAACCTAGGCTCTGATACCACCTGTGACGAGCCCACCTCCCCCTAAGGCATACCAGAGGGTTCGGCGGACCGCCTGCCCAGCTCTCACCAGGACTCACTCACTCGAATCACGTGCACACATCCATGAACCATAAATAACATCCACAATTCAAGCTTATAATTTACATTGATAGAAATCAGGGTACAAAGTCTCAATATACCCAAACTAGATCAAAGTATATACACTCCCATAACAAAACATTCTATTCGAGGAATAGCGCGAGTACAAATCAAAAGTCAAAATAACTAGACTACGCTAGTCTTTACACGTATCACGCGCCCCTCGTACCCCTGTAAGGAAATCAAAACTAATAGGGTGAGCTAAAGCTCAGTGATTGTTCCAAATATCAAATTGTCCAGCAAACAAGATAATAATCATGTAATAGTGAAATAGCGAGCAAACAAGTTCAAGTAAAGAGATAAAACTTCAAGTAGTCAAGAATTGTGTGGATCATGTTCACAAGTAAGGATACAGTTTCTCATGTCTCGACTCCATCCCAGCTTGATCGAATAGTAGTTGACACTCCGTCAACTTTCAAGTAATAACTAGTCCAGAAAGAAAACTCCACTTCTCGCCAGTCTCCGTCCACCAATCAACCCCCTTCTCCGGGCCCGCACGCCACACGAAACACGGGTGGTGATACTCGAGTATACCGGATTGCCGAGGAGATAACACTCCACTCGACCTTACTAGTGACCCAGGGTTTGTTATCTAATCGACCAGGCCCTTGCCGGCTCGACTCGATTAACTAGCCACAGGGTTTCTGGAATTCCAGGCATAATATAATTCATATGCATGTAGAGCAAGTCAAGTAAAGTCGATAAACAAGAACAAATTTGGATAGGGCAAGTGCGATAAAGTACACCCTTACTCTATCAAATCATATATATATATCACGTATTCACGTTGATCAAAGATAAATGGCAAATATCGAGTTCAATCGGATATTTGGAAGCACTCACCAAAATAGTGCCTCTAGTGCTCGTGTCTGGGTGGTACTCCGGGTTTGGAGTCCAAATCTGCGATAAAACTTAACTTGAGAACTTTGAAAATCAACTAAAGTTCGAAACTTAAGCGTTTCGTTCAATAAGAATCAAGAAAGTGAAATTCACTGGAGAAATAGTTGCGAAATAGTTGCTCGCTTTTCAAACTGAAAAATTTGGTAACATGTTTGCTTGGAGATGACTTTTGAGTCAAAAGTGCAAGTAAAACGGTTTCATAGTGATTCATATCATTTTTCCCTAAGAGTACGAGTTCGGCCAAGTCCTAAACATATAACCCTCGATAGTTCAAGTGATAATCACTTTTAACCTTTACTCAAGTTGCAAGTATAGTTTTCTAGTCCTCGAGCGTAAATTTGGGCAGCATGCCCTTTGTGTTTACCTAATTTTCCAGCCATTTAGGCTTCATTATTTTTCCTCAGCAAATCCCAAAGTCATATATATCATAAATTCAAGTCAATAGCCGTTCCATAGGCTCATAACATCACAAGAATAAGAATCAAAGTAATAACAAGTGCGGAAATACAATCTAGCAAAAGACAGATTTGACGTGTGGTTGCGGAAATAACACATCCGAGGCTACGCTTATCGGATTGAGGCATAACTTATACCGTTTTGAAGCTAAGACACAGGGATACAATGTTAATGAAGATCACTTAGTCCAGTTTCCAATGCAACCTAGTCAAATCCTCAATTTACAGAACCAAAATCTAACTAGTCGGCTATTTAACCGCTCTGCACTGGAATGGTCATATCTCAGGTTACCAAGGTCCGATTAAGGTGTTCTTGGAGGCGTTTAAAACCAAAGTCAGAATACTAAAACTTTCATGTTTTGGAAAAAAGCTAAATCAGTACGGATCCTAGGGAATAAACGTGATAAACTGGATAAACTGACCAAACGAACTACTGGAAAAAACCTTAAAATAGTGAGGGTATTTTGGTCTTTTCACGGCCTACGTTGCTCCGATTGAGCTGAAATTTTGTAGGAACCTATAAAATACCATTATCTACAACTTTCATGTTTTAACCTAAGGCCAATTCGGCCTTTAACATGCAGCAACAAAACCAGGCAGAAAGAGGGGAAGTTTTCCAGAAATCTGGAATTTTCAGTTTTCAATGCAACCTTCCTTGATTTCTTACTTCCAACACTACCAAAACCCCTTATATAACCTTAAATACAACCTATATGAATCATATATGAAGTTTGGCAGCAAATCTCCAAAACCCTAACTTGTTTATTTCATCCAATAATCATCACAATCACTTGCACATCTTGAAATCAAGCCAAAACTTAAGCTAAATAACATCTTAACGCAAGATTTAAAAGATCAAGGACCATGATCAGATTAATACCTCCAAGACAAGCTTGGATGAGTGATAATCCACCTCCTTTGAAAATTTCTAGTTCCTCTAGCTTCCCAACTCACAATTAACACTTTAATCGGTTTGGAAATCGATTTTCTCACTTGATTTGGCTAAGATTCAAGAAGAAAGAAGTTTTCTTTTACTCTCCCTTTCTCTCTCTCTTTTGGTCGGCCAGCAGCAGAAAAAATGAAGAGCAAAGTGCAAAATTTGGAAATAAGAAGAAAGACCAACTCTTGGTCAAGAAACTCTAGGGTGGCGACCACCACCTTTCATTTTTCTCTTTCCTTTTTCCTTGTTATTTTAGCCTCAATTTTCGGTCAAAGGCAGCTGACAATTAAGAAGATATTTTGCTCAAATATCAATAAGCCTGTATGGTAAGAAAGTGGTGGTCAAGTGGTGCGTTCAATCGGTAGTGCGCGGTACCCGTCGGTTCGCGCCGTTTTTCTTAAAAACACACGTACTAGGGTTTTTTACTTCCTATTCACCAACTCTATATCATTGCTCCTAATCACATATTATTTCTCACTTAAAAGTCACTTTTAATCACCAAATTTGATCCTTGCTCAGTACCGAAAATTCATCCGGCGATAAATCGCGAAAACCTTAATTTTGCTCCAATCTTGAAACCAAAAGTGAAACCCTACTTTCTAGGTTTATTTACACTTATTGTGGAATAATTGGGTAGTAGGGCTTTAATAAATAATAATTTCCAAATAAAAGGGCATTTTTGAGAAAAAAATATGAGAAACTTGCAGGTCCTCACACTATAAAATTCCAAATTTACATCAAGCGTCTCAAATTACAACTACCAAAAGGTTAGTTAATCATTTACATCCATAGTTAGTCCAAAATATAGTCAAAGCCAGCGTCTTCAAACAAATCTCTCCACTTCAAAATCCTGTTAAGGAAATCAAACTTAAAGGGGTGCGCTAATGCTCAGTGAGGCCAAAAAAAGCAGGCAAGCAAATGAGTACAACTAGTATTAAGAATATGTAAATCAAGAATGGTAGCCATAATGTTTTACGTAAATTCACAAGAGAAAATAAAAGCACAATCACTAAAGGATACAGGAGCTCTCAGGAGCTAAATCCACAATTCATGCTACACTGATACTTTTGAACCACGATTTTCAAATGTTAACACTCCGTCAACCAAGCAAGTAACAAGTCCCCAGAACCCTACTTATCACCAATTTTCATCCATCGTTACACCCCCTGCAGGGTCCGCACGTCAAACAAGATGTGATATTACTCGAGTATATCCAAGCAAGTCAAGTACATGAGCCCAAGGTTTACCAAACTCCTCAACCAAGCCTTTGTTGGCTCGAGTTAAATGGCTAGCCATTGGGTTTTGGGGCCGCCAAGGTCAAGTATAAGTTGATGAGATTGCTCTCAAATCGACGCCAAGTCAAGCACAAGCACAAGTATAATGGTCAAGTACGAGCAAGTAAATTATCAAATCAAGCAGAAAAGGACGAGTGTAGACACCAAATTTTTGATTTTTTAACTTTATTGGTTTAATTAATTTAATTTTTCTTTATTTGTTTCAATTCTAGGGTTTTTATTTTATTTTATTTTATTTTGTTCTAGTCTTCATACTAAATTTCAAAAAAAGGGAAAAATGAAAAATACAAAAATACAAAATAACGTGTGAAATAGGTGGAAGTTTGCATGCTAGACAAATGGAGAATATGCAATAGGGACAAGTGTCCCTTTTTGTCTTGGACAACACATTATCTAGATGGTGAGGTGTCTAGACACTTGTAGGATAGGGATTTTTGAAAGAAAACAAAAAAAAACCTAGAAAAGGAAAAAGGAAATAAGCAAGGGGGGCCGGCTGAAAAATGGGAAAGGGGGCGGCTAGGGATTTTTTGGGAAGCTAGCAGGAAAGGTGATGGCTGAAAAAAGGCGAGGGAAACAGAAGAACAAAAAATGGGAGGAAAAGAGAGGGCGGAGGCTAGGTTTAGAGGAAGAGAACTTGGTGAGAGTGAGAGATAGAGAGAGCTGAGGTAGAGAAAAGAAAGCCAAGGAAGCTACGGACTGGCTTGGAGAGCAAGAGGGAGCTGGAAAAAGAAAAAGGAACCAAGAGAGAGATACAGGGAGAGCTTCAGCTGGGCAGTAGGAAGGAAAAAAACAAGGGAAATCTGATGAAGGTTGGGGCTGAGAGAAAAATGGCGGAAAAGGAGATTTTGACGGCTAGAATCTTGGAGGAGAGGAGCTGAGAGTAAGGCCTGGGGCTAAACAGAAAAGGCAGAGCTAGGTAGAAAGAGTGAGGGTTTTAAGAACAACTAAGAACACTGACGTCGGATGAGAGCTGGGGTTGGCGGCTGGGCTAAAAAAAACAGAGGAAAAGAAAACCTACGGGTAGAAAGGAGCTGCAGGCTGAGTGCAAAGGAGAGCGCTGCAACTGAGGGGATTCGGAGAATGAGGTTGGAGACGGAAAATCAACGGAAGGAAAAGAGCAACCTAGAAGAGTTTTTTCCAATGTCAGAACCTTTTTCCAGGGAGCATCTTCACGGTGCATCAGATTTGGATTGAAGGTAGCTATTGTTTTCTTGACTCATGTTTCGTTTGCATCAGCATGATTTTTCATTACTATCCCGGAAACCGGTATGGAGTGATGACTATCTTGGAGATCTGTATGCTTATTTTCTTTTCCTGAGTGCATCGGAGATCGTTGTTGCCTATTATTTGAAGGTGTTGTCGGATAAAGTTACATTTGAGTCGAGTTGGTCAGGTTTATTTGCTTACTGAGATGAATTTGCCAAAAAGTTAGAAACTTTCATTGCTGAGTTCACTTTTTGTGTGATTTGTTTTGTTTTTCTTTCTATCCGTTTGGCCCTCCGCTGGTTTCCTGCTTTATTCTGTACAGCTTGCATTCGTTCGGTCTTGCTAATTTTCTTTCGCTTTCATTTCTGTTTACCCGGCAATCTGTTGAAACTTTTGGGTGCGATGTTTGAGCCTTAAATGATCATCTGTAAAACCCAGAAACCAGCAATAGGAAAGCAAAGTTTGGACCATGCTACATTTCTCTTGTGTTTTCTCGTTTCTTGGCTTGGTTCCTACGGGTTGGGATGGTTAGGGGATAGGCAGTCATGCTTAAGCTATGTTAAGATTTATGTTTGAAGATGTGTGTGAGTTTGATTAATGAATGATGAATTTTGTACGACGTTCTCGGCATTCCATCCATGCGAGTATCAAGCTGCAAAAAAATTACAACAGAGCAAAGGTTTCCGCACCTACTTTGCTGTTTTTCTTTTCCGTGACCATTCACTAGGCTTTAGCCTCTTCTAATTTGTTAGTTAGTCTTGTGTGGAAAGGGCAGTGGAAGATTGGTTTGAGTTTTACATGTTTGGGGTCCAAAAAACACTTGAGTCAGGATCGAATGCTTGCTGAAAACAAATTTCTGATTGCCTAAGAAAGTTGCAGCTGGAATGGTGTAGAAAAGAAAGTTTCATAAGAACTTGCATAATTTCCTTCTAAGCTTTGCTTGTTTGGATGTGAAAGATATGTGTCTTGTTGCTCAATTTAAGTTTTGAAGTTTAGATGAAAAGCTTTAATCAATTGTCTGGAATCCAACATTTGAACGAAGGTGCAGATAGTTTTTTTTTTTTTGCAGAAGCCATCTTCGTAGTAATTTGCAGGGAGTTTTGCATGAGATCTTCATAAAATTGCACTTTGGCCCCCAAGTCTCCCTTTGTTTCACTATGGCCCAAGCAATTGGAAAAGTCAATTAAATTACCCCCTTCAATTTCTTTAATTTTTGCAATCAAGTCTCTACTTGTTTTAATTTCGTAGACATGGTTTGTTCAAGTGCCTCAAGTGATTCAATTTCATGCTTATTTCCATTTCATGTGATTATTTTGTTAATTAAAATGATGCCTTGACCCTTTTATTATTTTGGAGGGTAAATAAGTGATTTCACTTCATTAGGGCCCCAACTTCAAGGGAGGTACACTCTATCCCTTATTTTGACCTTATTTGACTCTACGTGCCTTATGTGACTTTATGTGCTCAATTGCATGCCTTCATTTTATTTATTTATTCGCTTTATTTGTTTTAATTCAGTATATTTATTTTATTTTAGTTCAATTTCGATCATTTGAAAGGCACTCGAATGCCAAAGTTGTAATAGCTAGGTTATTATTTTATTTATTTTATTCTGTTTCCCCCTCTTAGATTGTAGCAGGCTCCCACCTTTTGTAATAGTTAGGGCTTGTTTGCTTTAGCTGCTTGGTGTGATTTACATGCTTACGTGCTATGTGTTACCGCTTTCTTAGGGCCTTGCATCTAGATATCATGATTATGTGTTATGTGTGAGAACCCGTATTTCCCTCATATGTTTTCCCTAGGGTTTTTCCCCTTTAATGGCATGTTTTCTGCATTTTCTGGCTTGGAAATATTTTCTTAGTGGATTTTATGAGCAGTTATAGTTTTAAGATGATTTTTTTCTAGCATTGGTGAATTTTTAGAAAATTAAGAATATATATTGGATGTGGGACCCACTAGTGCGAAAAGTTCGGAAAAATTCGGCCAATAAGGTTAAGTTTCGGATACTGTGAAAAATTTATCGGGTGTGAAGAGATAAGTAGTGTGTGTGAAGTGATTGATGTGAGAGAGAAAAGAAAGATAAGAATGCATTTATGGTGGTGACAAGTGTCACCTAGCCATTGGATTTGACATAAGAAACACTATTCACCTTTTGACATTTTTTTTTGACTTTTGACCCAATTAAATAAATATCTCAAAAATTCACAAAATTCACCATTTTTCTCTCCTTGGTGGCCGGCTCTCTAAGCTCAAGAAGAAAGGAAATTTCTTCAACTCTCAAGCTTCCATTTCACTCAATCTTGCAAGAACAAAAGCCTACACTAGATTCTACTCCATAAAAACCTTTCTTCTAGTGCTTGTAAGTGTATTAGTCAAGTTGTTTTGAAGCTCTAAGGTGGCCAACCTCTCTATCTCTCTTAATTTCTTGGTAAGTGATGCTTGAACACCCTACTACACCTAATGATGTTTAGGGTATGCTTAGAAGTAGCTTGAGTGATGGTATATGTGATTTATTTCTTGATTTGAAGAGTTTTGGTGAAGTTTTCCATTTTATGATGAATTTTCTGGTTTCATATGATCTTGATGGTGTGGTTGTTTTTGACGGTTGGTAATAAGGGGCTTTGACTCTAGTAGGTGTGAATTGATGAGAAATGCAATCAATTTTGGATTTGGAATGAAATGTGAAAAGTTAGGGTTCATGAACCCCTATTCTGTCCGAAATTTTAGGTCATAGATAGAGGCCGAATTGAACTTTTCTCAAAACATGAAAGTTGTAGGTATTGATGAGTTTAGTGTGCCTGCAAAATTTCAGGGAATTTGGAGTAGTATATAGTGAGTTATGCCGTTTTTACTGTTGCTGTTTTTGGTGAACAGAATGTCCGAACTGCGATAGTAATTGCCTGTTTTGACTGGAATTGGTTTGGATTTGGTTGTTGGTGTCTTCTGATGAAATGTATCTTGATGTCTTAGCTTTCATATGCCTTTGGAATCAATGCATTTGGTCCTGTGTAGGCTGAGATAGATGTATTACAGTTTTCTGTGATTTGGGAACCTGCAATTACGGTTCTGGCTTAGTTTTCTTCATTTTTGACCTATTTGTGCTAGGATTTGGACTGAGAGGCCTTCTACATTGTTGTAGCTCTGTCTTTTAGCTTCGAGATGGTGGGTCTTACGCCCTCATCCGATAAGCGTAGTGCATTTTGTGCCATTACCGCTTTTGGAGGCCAAAAACTGTTTTTGGTGTTGGGACAAATGAGTTCCATGTCTTGAATTTCTGGTTTGCTATTATGCTTGTCTATGCATATGAAACCCTATTGGGGTTGTGATTGGTATGGCTTTATGATTCGTTATTGAGTCTCATTGTACTTGTTTGCATGTTTTACGGCTTACTCTTATTCCGGTCATTTCCTAGCTAACTTTTGTACTTATATTACTTTGAGCCTAGTGAACGGCTTTTGGGAAATGAGATGACTTTTGTGTGAGGTTTTGGGACTGATTTGAGGAAATCATGAAGCCTTAATGGCTGGAAAAGTACGAATTTTAGGGGAAATGCTGTCCGATTTTCTAGGCCGTTTGGTTCTTTAAGTTGGATTTGCCTTTTGATGGAAATGAAAGGCTTTTGGGTTGTTTGCGCCTAAGTCTTCATGTACCTTTTTGTTTCCAAGAAAATCATGTTTTCCACCCTTGCATTAGTAATTATTTTGGCGAGGCATACGACTAGTAGTCGAGCCTCATGTGCATTGTGTTTACTCGATTCTGGAAGTAAAACCTTCAATTGGTTTATTTTGATTATTTTAGGGTTTCTTGGCGATTAAGGCCAATCTGAAGTGAAAACTTTTGAAGTTGAGCTGGTGAGTGTACCACTCCCCTCCATTGCTGTTTAACTTGATTTCTGCTCTGCAATCTGTTTATTTGTTCGAGACGAGGGTGTACTTTATCACACTCGTTCTCTAGTCTGTTCATATGCCAATTTACTATGCAAAATTTGAATCTGTTATCTGTGTCTGCATCTGTTCGGATTTCTATGACCTATGAGCTCAATCCTGTGCCTAAGTTATTCGAGTCGGGCCGGCAAGGGCCTGGACGATTAGATAACGAACCACGGTAGTCTGTTCGGGGATTTTGGGTATTGAGACCCTTGATTCCGGGTATACTCGAGTATTACCATTTCTGTTCGGTTACGGTGAGCGGGCCCGGTAAAGGGGTGTTTGGTGGACGGAATTCGGTGTAAAGAGGGGTCTACGGACGTTTTGGTTCTATATACGTTGACGGAGAGTCAACCGGTTTGGATCAAGTACTGCGCTGGAAATTTGGCTCCTGAGAGCCACCCGTATCCTTCTGATTTGAATCATTGGTTCCTTTGCTTTACATCTGGCATGTGTATCTGATTTGTTAAATGTGAAATGCCATGATTTTAATGCTATCTGTTTGGTACCTCATTGAGCGCAAGCTCACCCCTTTCTGTTCCTTTTGTTTTCCTTACAGGAAAATAAACCCTTTTGGTCTGGATTTGACAAATGGCTGCCAAATTGAGCTAGTTGAACATATCTTTTGTATAGCTCATGTATTAAAACCCTAAGTGTACTTTTGGGGCGTTTTCTCTTTTGATTTGGCAAATTTGAAAACTTTTGTATGTCATTTTGATTTGTAAACGCTAAAGTTCAGATGTGAATGTTTGTTGGCTATTCCGGTTGGGTTCTGACGGGTCGGTCACTATTCATGGCCGACTCCGGATTTCTTTTTTTTATTTTGGGTTATTTTACCATTTTGACTCATTTACGCTCGTTCGTAAGTTCCGGATCGCTATAGATAGTTCTAGTCTGCATCGTGAGTCCTGGCGAGAGCTGGGCAGGCAGTCCGCTCACCCCTTTGGTTCGCCTTAGGGGAAAGTGGGGCTGTCACATTATGTGTTTATGTGATATTATGTGTTTACATGCTTTTATTAGGTCTTACATGATTTATTTGATATTTATTTGATTGTAACAAATGCATGTCATCACCACACTAGTCCAACGCTAGTTGTGGTCCCCTTTCTCGAATCCACACTAGTCCAATGCTAGTTGTGACTCCTTGTTCCAATTTTCCACTAGTCCAAAGCTAGTGAGAACTTATAGATGTGGTCCAGTCCAACGCTAGACCCTTAGGAGCCCTTCGAGCGTTAGATCATGATTGTGTGATAAAATCACTTCATCTCATGCATGTTTTTCTACTTTTAGGGTTTTTATCATTTTTTGCATGACATTTTCCTTGTATATATACATATCCTTTACCCCATGCTCCCCTTACATGTATAGCCCTTATCCCATATTTTCCCTTATATGTATATTCCTTACCCCTATGTGTGATACATAACATTAGATTTGCATTTCATTTAAGAATTAGAATTAGGATAATACATTTGCTTGATTAGATTAGGGATAACCCCTTAAGTATGGGATATGGATGAGTTTGGCTTTCTAACCTTAGCACGCTCGTATTCCCTCTGTTAAAGGGAAAATTGAGTCACGAACATTAGTCTCCCGTACCCGACATAATGCACTCCTTTAAGACATGTATATTTATATAATTATTTTATCCCTTTTTCTTTTCTAAGATCTCATATTTTTGCATTATTCGTGACTTCTCCAAAGAGTCACTATTGGGCGTCACAATTAATGTGACTAGCACCAATTGAGCTTTGAAGAGATATTTTGACCCCCCGATACCCTCCTAGGTCTAGGGTATGCATTCATATAGTACATTCAAATGTGATAAATCTTTACGTTAAAATAAGAAAATCTTTGACTAAATCACGCCACTAGCCTTGGCTAGGTTGAAAGGGTGCCTTGGATTTTTATCCTTGCCTTCCCTTTCTTCAAATGCCACTCCCGAATCTTTTTCTCTGATTTTCGTGGATTTGGAGTCGTTTAAAAGGGGTTTTTCTACTTTTTTTTCTTTAAAAATTCATTTTTGGTGACTTGGTACACCTTAACTCGATACTGTGAGAACCCGTAAATTTTCGTATTTTCTAGGGTTTTATTTTATTTAATCGCACGTTTTTCTGTAATTTCTTTATTAGGAAATTTTCTAACTCGTTTTATGAGTAAATATAGGTTTTAGATGATTTTTCTAGTATCGGTTAGGTTTTGAAAAATTAAGAGTGTATACCGGACGTGGGACCCGCTAGTGCGAAAAGTTCGGTAAAATTTGGCCAGTTAGGTTAAGTTTTTGGATACCGGGTTTATTTTACCAGGTGCTAAGAGATAATTAGAGGTTGTTATATGGATGAGAGTGGAGAGACAAAAGGATAACCATGTATTAATTGAAGTGACAAGTGTCACTTGTTGATTACTTCTTACGTTTTGACCATAAGACCATCTTATCACCTTTACCAAATAAATACCAAAAATTGGCCAAAAATCCTCTTATTTTTCCCTCTCTTGGCTGACTCTCTCCACAAGAAAAGAAAAGAAAACTCTCAACTCTTTGGCTTCCAATCTTGCTTAATCCTCAAATCTAACCGATTAAACTTGGATTCTCTCCATAAAAACCCCTAGTCTAGTGGTTGCAAGGTTGGTTATCAAGTGGTTTGGAAGATTAAGGTGCTAAGTTGCTTCCTTTCTTGGGTTGGTAAGGTGAGTAGCCAAGAAATTCTTTCTTGTTCATGATAATGCTAAATTGGTGCCTTGTGGTAGTTGAATAAGTGATTTTTTGGATGATTTCATGACTTGTGGTGAAGATTGATGGATTTTTATTTTATGCTTGATTTTTCTGATTTCATATGTTTAGTGTTGGTTAGTCATGGATTGTTGGTTAGTTATTGTGTAAAATGGAGTTGATATATGTTGGATATGGTTGATTGTGCAAAAATTCTGGTTTGGGGCAAAATTTCCAGGTTAGGGTTTCAAACAGGCCTGTTCTGTCCAAATTTATTTGAGCATGTTAGAGGCCGAATTAGCTTAAGGTTAAAACATGAAATTTGTAGAGAATGACTTTTTATAGTTTCATACAAAATTTTAGCCCAATCGGAGTAACGTAACCTGTGAAAAGACTGAAATACCCCTGCTGCCCTGTTTCTGTCCGAAACTGATAATCAGCTTTGGTAATTGGTTAGGTTGACTGGGAATACTACTGATTTAGTTGTTGATGTCTTCTTAACATTTATATCCTTGTATCTTAGCTTTTAAATGGCTTTGGAATCACTTGAATTGGAGTTGTATATGCTGAGATATGACTGAATGAATCAGGACTGCCACAGTAAACTTCGAATTGGGAAAATCTGGAGTTGTTTTGGTAAATTTGACCTAGTTAGGGTGAGAACTAGACTGATTGGTCTTCATGAGAGTTATAGCTCTCTGTCTTAGCTTCGAATAAATCTCACCCCAATCTGATAAGTGTAGCTCCAGTTGTGTCCGTTCTGCTTAATGACATCAAAACTGTCTTTTGGTTCTAGGGTTTCTAATTGGGGCTTTTCTAGGGTTTCTTTGTTGAGCTACCATTTGGTTGTTTTGAAGGGTATTGTGGCTCTAATTAAAGGTGTTTAATAGTTTGTGATTGGGTGTTGAGGTTTGGTTGGAAAGGTAAAGAAGATTAGGGGATGTGCTGTCAAAATTTTCGCGGGAGCTTCTGCGCAGTCTCGGGAGATTTACTATATCTTGATGTAGAAATGTCAGAATTGAGTTCTGCTTGTTGCATTTTAAACTAGATTCATAGGGCTATGAACCGTGAAAATTTCAGACCCTGTTTCTATCTGTGTAATTTATGGTGATTCTTCAAAGTTGACTGAAATATTGTACCTGTTCTGTCTTTCACTGGTTGAAGCAGCAACTTAAGGCTCGAATTTGACTGCCTTGTGTTTTGAATCTTACAATGGTATTTTTTGGAAAGTTATAGCCCTTTGAATGTAGTTTCCAACGGTATAACTTTTACTAATTTTGGACTTACAAAACTTGAGATATGATTTTTCATATAGGGTTGCGCGAAACTGGAAAATCCTGTTTTCCTAGTATCGACTTTACTTTCATTTTCTACTACAAATTTGGAGTTGGTCAGTCATTGTAGGTAGGGCTTTGAGGTTGTTCATGCCTCTAAGACTAATTTTTACCTTTTCACTCCGAGGTCACCTCTTTGTTTTGCATTAATGGCTCTTTTGACTAGACATATGGCTCGTAACCGAGTCTCACTTGCGAATTCCATACTAGGTCTTGGAGTCGAGTCTTAAGTGTTTGCCTTGATTGTTCTAGGAGGTGCCGTCGATTAAAGCCACACTTGGGAAGGAAACTTTTGAAGTTATCCTTATTTGAACTGGTGAGTGTACCACTCCCCTGAATTATTGCTAAACTGGTTTCCTGTACTTGTAAATTGCTCGTTGAATGTCTTCCTGACTGTTTATCTTGTATGAGACGAGGGTGTACTTTATCACACACGTTCTCTTGCCTGTACTGAACAAACTGGAATCTATTACTTGTACTTGTCATGTACTTGAACTTGTTACTTGCACTTGTTATGATGTTGTTTGGAAGAGTATCCAACGACCTTCCTGTTAAACCTGAGCTCAACCTCATGGGGAGTTAATTAAATCGAGCCAGCGAGGGCTTGGTCGAGATAATTGACAATCAATGGGTGCCTGTTCCTGGGGGAATCTTTGGGTATTGAGACTCTTGATTCCGGTATACTCGAGTATTACCATTCCTGTTCCTGTTTGGCGTTCGGGCCCGATAAGGGGTATGTTTGGTGAACGGGATTTTGGAGTTAAAGTGGTAATCTACTGGACTGGTTCCTTTCTTTGAACGTTGGCGGAGGGTCAACAAGGCTGGATCAAATATTGCAACGGCGATTTGGCTCCTGAGAGCCACCTGTATCCTTGAAATTGTGATGTTCGTTCATTTCTTTTACTTGATGCGGATATGTGTCCTATAAATGTTTTCTCATGATTTCTACTGTTATATTTTTGGTACCTCATTGAGCTTCTAGCTCACCCCGTTTCGTTATCCTTCTTTTCCTTACAGGAAATCACCTTTTGGAGACTATGATGTTTGAAGCATGAGTTGAGCTAGTTTTAGTATTCTTTTGTATAGCTCCTCGATGGTTGGAAAACCTTAAATGTATTTTAACCAAACAATTCCCTTTTGAATTGTAAATTTACAACCATGTGTATATAAAAGTGTTTAACCATGTTCCTAAGTTGATTTGGTTTGGAAATGTTCTTTTCTAGGGTTATCTAAAGTTGTTGTGCTTGTTTGGGTTTCGGACAGTGCATGTTATCTCCTCAAAGTTCTTTTGAGTGGTTGGTAGGGTTTACGCTCGTTCCGGATCCGTAGTCCCGGCGAGAGCTGGGTAGGCGGTCCGCCGAATCCTTTGGTTCGCCTTAGGGAGAGGTGGGGCTGTCACAAATACTAAGTGGCGACTCCGATTTTTTATTCGAAAACCCTTTTTAAACTATTATTTTGGGTCAAATCGTCGCATTTTCAAGTCCCATCTAGACCCATATTTTTATTCATTTTCTTTGTAAATCAAAAATCATTTTCCAAATCAAAAATTGAATTAAAATTCCATTTTTCTAAACTCGCTATTCATTTATTTTTCTTTTCAAAAATGGGGCGCGACAACGAGTGAGATAAAGTACACACTCACCTCGACAAGTTTAATTGACACAATCAACAAGTATATCATGAATCCATCCAAGTAGAGTGCAATAAGACATGCACTTAACACTCACCAAAGCCAAAAGCAAACGAGCAAGCAAGTCCTTTACTGTTCCGCGCCGGGATTCCTTTCGAAATCCCCGTGGACACCTGAAGCAATATCAACCAACTATCACTAAATGTAAACCATCTTTACCCAAATCCCCCCCTTAAACCATCACTCACGTACACCCTAAGTTACTTAGCATACAAGGAGGAAAAATTCATTTGCCTAATCAACTAAGACAATACATCAAGAGAGGTCTAAATCCTTCGAAAACCATAATTCAAAATGAGGGGTTAAAGTCACAAGAGGCCTTGTATCCATCTATGAAATCAAACTTAAAACGGACTAACAATATCAAAGGAAAGTTGTAAGTTCTTAAAAGAACATTTTTAATCCAAACAAGAAAATTCAGCTTTGCGCGATGCTACGTGAAAAATCATATCTTGAGTTTCGTAAGTTCAAAAATCATAAACTTTATATCGTTGGAAACTAGATTCAAAGTAATACAATTGTCTCGAAGATACTTTTGAAAGATTCAATCTACAAATAGGTCAAATTTTGTCTCGAAGATACTTTTGAAAGATTCAATCTACAAATAGGTCAAATTTTGGCCTCAAGTTACAGCTTTACCAGGTTTAAGAGCAAATCAGGTTTTGAATTTCACTCATTATTGTGAAATTCCTGGCGCTTGTAGAAATTGAGTAAAAATCTGAAACTTACAAGGTTGAAATAATTCTATGTCTAGTTTCAAATGCCACAAATGGAACTCGATTTGAATTTTTCTACACCAAGATAACGAGATTTTTCTAAAACCGGTCAGCCACACCTGCGAAAATTTTTCACCAAACAAGGCAGTGTGAACTTCTCTTTCTTCACTTCTTAAGTCCAAAATTTTTGCTCAACCTACTCACACATTCATATATTAACATCCAACAAAGGTTATTGAGCTAGATTTCATCCCAAATTTTCAAAAATCAAGGCTGGAATCCAGCTGGTTAGATCGGCCAACACACAGAAAAAATTTCTGGAATCTTGTCCTCCAACAAATCACATCCAAAATTCATCCAATGCATGAGATTTTACAATAAACACAAACCAACTTATATCAAGTCTTTTAGCATCAAAATCTACCATAGATTCCATCACAAAACATGAAAGATCCTCAAGTCATCTAGCCTAAACTTTTAGAGTTCAAGAGACCCTTTCATAGCAACCCAACATCTACTACTACTAATACTTGCATGGAATCAAAGATCAAGTAGAGTGGAGTTAATTACCTCTTCCAAGCTTCTTCAATCCTAGCTAAGTCCAAGCTTTGCACCACCAAATCCACCAAGAACCACCACAAGACAAGACCTTTCTTCAAGCTTGGACAACTTCCAAAGGTGTGAAGATTTTTTAGGAGATTTTGGAGCAAGATTTTGTAGTTGGAGAAGGAGTTTTCTTCCCCTCTTTTGCAGCCTCAAGGTTCGGCCATAGAGAGAGAAAGGAGAGAAGATGAAGGTTTGGTTGATGATTTAAATGAAGTGAAAGATGGCCTTATAGTTGTTTAGGAAGTCAACTAGGAATAGTTGCAAATAGTGTCATGCACTCACTAGTTTTTCTCTTGTTTCTTACTCTTAAACACTAATCTTCCAAGATAGTTTCTCTTACTCCACTAATACTTACTCTTACTAGTTCGAGGTTAACTCTCCAAATTCACTAATTAATCGTGCCGGTGCGACTTTTGAAAAATTTTGGCGTGTAAGCGATAAAGATATGATTTAAGTAAAGTTCATGCTAAAGTGATAAAATTAAATGACATGCCAATGCAAATAATTTAAAATAGGTGAAATTAAGAATAAATGTGTGAGTTCTCACAAAAGCTAGAAAATCCACATGGCAAAGCTCATAGATCCTAATCAAGCTCAAACCAACATATCAAAGCTGAAATTTCTCCATTAAAGCTGGAATCTCCAAACCACCACACAAACTATGAAATTTTCCATCGAATACACCAAAAATCAAGCTTTAAATTCACTCAAATGAAAGTTAAAAGAGAATAAATGGTTTCAAACCATGATTACCTTTAATCCTATGAAGAAGAGCAACCAAAGCTTCTTTCTTTTCCCCAAATTTCTCCACCCAAGGTCTTCCTCCTTCTTTAAAGTTACTTCCTATGGATTGGATTGCAAATTTATGGTGAAAACCTCAAAGATTCAAGCAAGCTTTTAGGTTGAAAAAAATGAAGTTTTTTCTTTCTTTTTCCTTGGTAGGAGAGTCGGCCAAAGGAGGGGAAGAAGATGAGGGTTTTTGGTCAAATTTTCTTTTTATTAAAGGCTAAGAAAGGTCTTGGTCCAAGTCAAAACTCCATGGATTCGTTGACCAATGGCTTCCTGTGACGGCCCCACCTCCCCCTAGGGCGTACCCCAGGGTTCGACGGGTCGCCTGCCCAGCTCTCGCCGGGACTCAGTCGTTCACTACAGTCCTCAATTAAAGTCGGAATAAATCACAAGATTAAATAGGGCAACGATCCAAAACTTAAAGCGGAACTTATATACATTGCCATCTCCAAAAGGAAGTATAAAGATCGAATATACAAAGGTTCTCCATCCTTCATACGTCCAGCCCGTGCCAAGCACTAGGCGAGAACCACTACAAAAGAAACAAAAGAACTAGACTGGCTAGTCTATGCTCTCATCCTGCTTGCCGTCCCCTATTAAGGAAAACAAAACTAAAGGGGTGAGCTAAAAGCTCAGTGAGGTTTCGAACACATAATCAAACAATCAATTCAAGACATTAAACATGGAGTATCAATAATTCAAGAAACATTTACAATGGAAAGCGATAGTAACACATTCATTAAAAGGATACGAGCTCACATGGAGCTATTCGTTCGTTCGTTCGTTCCCCTGACATTTTCCCTTATTCCTCCAATTATTTGAAAATTTCCTTTTTGAGAAGTAAAACCCTCATGCCTTCGTTCGTTCATTCATCCCCTTCCGGACGTTGACCGGACTCCACCCATCCGGACGTTGGCCGGACTCCACCCATCCGGACATGGCCGGACTACAAGGTAATACTCGAGTATACCAAATTCACCCAGGGTCACCATATCGCCCGACCAAGTCCGCTTCTGGCTCGAGTCGATCGGTAACAAAGGGCAGGGCCCAATTCAGCCAAACGGCTTACATTCATGCGCAACTAGCATTTAATCATTTAATCATTGAAAATTTCACATTTCATTTAGGTCGAGTGCGATAAAGTACACACTCGCCTAGAAAACTTGTTTTAACAATCATTGAAAGCACTTAACACATTATCAATCAATAATAACAAGCCAATAAGTCAAGGAAATATAACAAACAAGGAACACTCACCTATGTACGCAAAACAACGGGTAAAACATCCTTCCGGATATTATCCTCAGTCACCGAGAAACCCTAAATTAAACGGGAAAGAATATTACAGCTCATCTAGCACAACAATTAGGTGCAATCAAAGAAACGCGACAATTATACTAGTATTTGGTCAAAATACCCAAGCAAACCCTAAACCACTTTTCTTTATTTGATAAGAGTAAGTAAACATTTGGAGTTTCCAATTGAAGAAGGACCATGTTTTAAAATGGAAAAACGGTCATAGTATTTGCCAAACGAAAATATACTAGTTCAAATAGAAACTCAGTCCTTGAGCGAAAATTTGGGCAGCACGCCCTTTGTGTTTACCTCATTTTCCAGCCATTTATGGCTTCATTATTTCCTCAATCAAACCCAAAGTTATCCATAACACAATTTCAGTTCAATAGCCATTCCATAGGCTCAAACAATACAAGAACAAAATTAAGCTAATATCAAGTGCGGAAATGAAGTTTACAAAAGACAGTTTTGACATCATTTTGCGGTTTTGGAACCATTGGCACTACGATTATCGGATAGAGGTGCAATACACACCGTTTCGAAGCTAAGAGATAGAGCTACAATGTTGAAGAAGGCCACTCAGTCCATTTTCTAGTGAAACTAGGCCAAAAATGCAGGAGACTAAACCAGAACCAAAAAAACAGGTGAACAAACCGCATTCTGGTTAATAAACTGTAAGTCAGGGTACCTAAGTCCAAATCAAGTGATTCCAAATCCATTCGAAAGCTAAGACATCAGGATACATTTCTTCAGAAGACCTAAACAACCAATTCAGAATTATTCCCAGCCAAAATAACCCATTACAGAAGCAATTCTCAAATTCGGGTAGAAACAGGCCAGCAGGGGTAATTTGGTCTTTTCTCAGGCTACGTTACTCCGATTGAGCTGAAATTTTTGTAGGCACATATAAAATACCATTCTCTACAACTTTCATGTTTTATTCCAAGCCTAATTCGGCCTATAACATGGTGAAATAAAACCGGACAGAATAGAGCTGAAAATTTCCAGAAATCTGGAATTTTGGAATTCAATGCAACCTTTCTTGATTTCTTGCTTCACTTGCTACCAAAACCCCCTATACAATCTTGAATACAACGTATATTAATCATACATCAAGTTTGGCAGCAATTCATCAAACCCTAATTCATGTATCCACAAGGAAAACAACACCCAAGACATGATAACAACCATTATTCACCACAAATTTGAGATGCTAAGCTAATTTGAACAACATTAAGAGTAAGAAATGGGGAAATCATCATCCTTACCTTACTTAGTGTCTACCAAGAGCAACTCTTGCTTTCCCCTTCAAAAATTCACCAACACCTCACTAAACCAACACTCAAAGATAACTTTAATCGGTTTGTTTTCTTTGTTTCCTCACTTTGTGCCTAGATTTCAAGATGAAAATGGTGAACTCTCCTTGGTGTTTTCCTCTCTCTACCACTCGGCCAAGTAGCAGAAATAATGAAGGGAGAATGAGCTAATTTGCAAGTTAAGAAGGTAAGAAAACTAAGTTTAGTCAAAGCCACAAGTTGCCGACACTTGGCACCACCACAACCATCCAAATTTTCTCTTTCTTTCCTTGCATTTTTAGCCATAACTTTTGGTCAAGCTAGCTGGCAAATGAGAAGATATTTTGCTCAAGTATTAATGAGCTTGTATGTTAAGAAAGTGGTGGTCAAGTGGTGCGTTCAATCGGTAGTGCACGGTACCCGTCGGTTCGCACCGTTTTTCTTAAAAACACATGTACTAGGGTTTTTTTCTTCCTATTCACTAACCTTATATCATTGCCCCTAATCACATATTATTTCTCACTTAAAAGTCACTTTTAATCACCAAATTTGATCCTTGTTCCATACCGAAAATTTATCCGGCGAAAATCGGGAAAACCCTAATTTTGCCCCAATCTTAAAACCAAAAGTGAAACCCTACTTTCTAGGTTTATTTGCACTTATTGTGGAATGATTGGGTAGTAGGGCTATAATAAATGAATAATTTCTAAATAAAAGTCATTTTTGAAAAAAAAATATAAGAAATTTGTGAGTCCTCACACTTCCAATGGTTAATTCTCATCTAATGGTCTTTCAAATACTAAATTATCTAGCCAACCTCTAATTATCCCTTAACACCTTATAAAATAATATCCTTTTGCACAAAACTCCTCCTAACCTTCAAAAATTTACCGCACACACCTCACTAGTGGGTCCTACCACCATAATCTTCTACGAACTTAACATGTACTAACTTATACAAGAAAATGATTTAAAATCTTAGCTCTCTTATAAAAATCTCTAGGAAATTAAAGCAATAAAGTAAAGTAGAGAAAATGTATTTGAAGAAATAAAATAAAATATCAAATAAAGATTATCCAATGGTATAAAATCTTTCTCTAGACATTTGTAGCTTTCCAATGGTATAAAATTCACCTTCTAGTTCGAACTGAGTGAGCCGTAGTGATTCCTCAAATTTTGCTGTCCTGTTCGTGGTCTATCCGAGAGAAAGGTAGAAGCTGCATCTTGTGACTCTATTTTCTCTCACTTGTGAACTGAATTTGAGAACGACTTGTTCTGATGAAATGTAGAGTTTTGAATCTAGTTTCCAACGCCACCAACCATTCTCAATTTCAAGTTGTATTGAGTGAGATATGGTTTAAGGTCCAAACTATGACAAAGCTGGAAATCTGGAAATCTTTCTCTTCTTGCTAGCCGAATGGTTAGGTTTGGTTTGAGACGTTTTGTTTCAAAAATTTTGGTGTCAATTACCTATCAATTGCTTATTAGATGTTCATAGGACCTTGGTTTCACAAATGAACTGAATTGGGACTGATTTCATGGTGCAAAATGTTTGAAAAAGGAAAAGAAAGCAAGAGGACAGAATTGCTTTAAGAATTTCCTAAACTTTGGTAGTTTTGTTAACTACCTGATAGACAAGTAGTCCTCATATGGAAGTTTAAGTGTACCAAATTTGGTATAATTCTAAGACTATTTCGATACCCCAAATGATGTTCCAAAAACTGCTTGTCAAATCTGGAAATTTCACTGTTCCAGTGGTGAAAGTTATTGACTTTGAACTGCTATATCTTGATACTCAAAACTCCAAATTTAGTTCCATTTGTCCTGTTTGAAACTTTGTTAGGAACTCGTAATGTGTTACGAATTTCAAAGGCTAGTTCTTTTTCTGTGAATTTTGCTGAATTTCCAAAGATTGTCGAAAAACATGACTGAAACTGCCTTGCTTGCTCAGATCAGCCACTTTGAGCTAAACATTGAATGTCATCCATTTGGAATCATGGGAAAATGTCTCCTAAGAACTTTTAGTACTTTGAAACAAGATTCCAACGGTATAAAGTTTTCCAATTTTGGACCTACTTAGTGCAAGTTCTGATTTTTCTAAATTTGACGTGCAAAACTAAAATTTTCCGAGTTGATGGGAAATAAGTTTTTGGAAACTTTTCCCTACTCTTTGATATTGATTGATTGTTTTAAACTCGGTTTCATGAAGGAAATCAGTTTCTCTTGTGTTATTAAATCCTCACTTTTGAACCTCGATTTTTGAGTGATTAAAGTTCTCTTTTGAGGTTTTGACTAGCCTAAATAAGTGTACCTTCTTTCCTGGTTAATACGTGATTGTGAGTGGTACAGTTAACAGATTCAAATTCACATAGTAAACAATCACATAGGCAAGAGAACGAGTGTGATAAAGTACACCCTCGTCTCATTCAGAATAAATAGAGTTCATAGTCATTCAAGCCACAGATTTCAAGTACAAACAAACCAGTTAAGCAACAAATCAGGGAAGTGGTACACTCACCAGTTCAAGCAAAGATAACTTCAAAAGTTTTCTCCCAAAGGATGGCTTTGATCACCATCACGTCCTAACAACAACCAAGGTAAAACAATTATGGTTTCCCCATCCACAAACCCAGGAAATGGAATGCACACAAATGAGGCTCGACTACAAATTGTGTGCCTAGTCAAGTTAACTACTAGTACAAAGAAATAACAATGTGGCGTTGGAGTAAAAAGGTAGCAGTTGGTCTTAAAAACATGAACAATCCTAAAACCTTTCGCTCAAGTCGCGAGTACATCCAACTAGCCCTCTAGCGAAAATTTGGGCAGCATGCCCTTTGTATTTAGTTATTTTCCAGCCATTTATGGCTTCATTATTTTTCTCAATTCAGCCCCAAAGTCACACATAAATAATCTTAACACAATAGCCTTTCACTAGGCTCAATGTCATTCCATTACAAGACAATTCTAGCAATGCGACCGGAAACTAATTTTAAAGACAAATAATGAAACAGCAGGTTTGACGTCTCTTGGCGTTTCGATCACAACCAAAGTTACACTTATCGGATTGGGGTATACTTTATATCATTTCGAAGCCAAGACAAAGAACTACAAGTCTTATGAAGACATTGACAGCCAATTCATTCATTTTCAAGGTCAAAATGTGCAATCTCAGAGAAAACAGAACACTGCCTGCACAATAGGCCATTTGGCAGTCAGGGGTAATTTTATCATTTCACATGCTATAGTGCTCTGATTGAGCTGAACTTTTACAGGAAGATATATAACTACATTCCCTACAACTTTCACGTTTTGACCTAAGCTTGATTCGGCCTACAACAGGTCAGTAACAGGACAAATTGGTCTCAAATTTTTGAAATTCGATGATTCAATGCTTGATATTCACATTTATGTCTTAAATCACTACCCTAAATCCCTATCCAAGCTTATCAACATCATATACTAGATAAAAACAATAATCACAACTGAAAATATCAAACCCTATCCAAACATTTCAACATATCATTCAAAACCAACTAATTAACCCTCATAAGCCAAGAATATGAGTTTCTATCCAAACTTAAACAAGATTAAGGAAGAGAAAAAGAAAGACAGCCATGATACCTTCCAAAAAGTGCTTGTAGGTGAGAACCACATCCCTTTCTTCCACAACTTTTACCACACAAAGCTTCCTAAGTACAAAAATGAAAGTTTAATCGGTTTGGATTGGGTGATTTTTCTCAAATGAAGATGATTCAAGGTGAAAGTTGGAGTTTGCTCACTTGGTTTTTCTCTCCCTTAAGCTTGGCCGGAAAATGCAGAAATGAAGAGGAAATGAAGTGAATTTGGTGATAAAAATGAAGGAAATTGGTTGGTCAAACAACCCTTGGATGGTTGCCAAGTGTCACCTCAAGATCAAAGCTCAATTTTTTCTTTTACCCCTCTTTTCTTGGTCAACAATTTCGGTCCTCTCTTGGCTGATTAAGGGATCATACTTATGCAATAATAACAAGAGGATTAAGGTAATAAGGTGGTGGTCAATTGGTGTATTCAATCGGTAGCGAACGGTATACTTCGGTTCACACAGTTTTTCCTTAACTCGCACATACTAGGGTTTTCACTTACAATTCACTACCTTATTATTATTACGTCTAATCACACACTTTTCTTATCTAATACTCACTCTTAACCACCAAATTTATTACACACTCCGTACCGATTAATCACACTACCAAAAGACGTACAAACCCTAGTTTACCCTAACGATGAAAGTAAAGCGAAAAAACTTTTAATTCTATTCTTTATTCCAACCATTGGAGAGGTAAATGAGTAGTATAGCTATCATAAAGTAATTGAGTTAAAATAAAAGGGAATTTTAGTCAAATTTTGGTCTTTAAAAGAAGTAAGAAGGTCTTGGTCAAAGTCCACCATCCATTGGTTTCTCGACAAATGGCGCACTAGGGTGTATTCTCATCCTTTTGGCTACCAATGGTTAATTTACCTAGCTAACCTCTAATTATCCCCGAGCACCTTGTAAAAATAATATTCCCTAATACAACGTCACCTAGTCGTCAAAATTTTATCGCCCTAGCGGGTCCCACGTCTAATATACACTACTAACGTCACATAGACTAACTTGTACCGGAAAAAATGTCTTAACAACTTAATCCCCTTATAAAAATCTCTTAAAATTAATATAGTAAAGAAAGATATAGAAATTGTATGCAAGAAAATAAAATAATGACTAGAAAATAAAGAAATTTTCGGGTTCTCACATTTACAACTAGCTCTACTCTTTTCTTCAAAATCACGGTTCCCAAAATTTTGAACCCTATAAGGAAAACAAAGATAACGGGAAGGGGTGAACTTACGCTCAATGAGGTACCACAAGGACAAGCAATCAAGAATCATGGAACTTCACTTTTAATCAGGCAAATATACTCACTAACTAAAGAAGTGAACAAACACTTCATATAGAAAGGATACAGGTGGCTCTCAAGAGCCAAATTCCCTTTTCTTCACTAGAGCTTGATCAAGTAGTAGTTGACATTCCATCAACTTTCAAGTATAGTAACCAGTCCAGTAGAGCATCACTTTACACCAAATTCCGTCCACCAAACATACCCCTTGCCGGGTCCGAACACCTCAACAGTAACAGTGGGTGGTAATACTTGAGTATACCGGAAATCCAGAGTCTCCAATACCCAAAGATTCCCCAGGAACAGTCCCCATTGTTTTGTCAATTTTCTTCGACCAAATCCTTGCTGGCTCGATTCAATTGACTCCCCATGAGGTTGAGCTCAGGTTTAACAGGAAGGTCGTTGGAAACACCTCCAAACAACATCAGATCAGGCACAGTAACAGATTCCAGTTTATACAGTGAACAGTCACACAAGCAAGAGAACGAGTGTGATAAAGTACACCCTTGTCTCATTCAGAACAAACAGAGTTCACAGTCATTCAAGTCACAGATTTCAATTACAAATAAACCAGTTAAGCAACAAATCAAGGGAGTGGTACACTCACCAGTTCAAGCGAAGAAAGTTTTCACCCAAGGTAGGGCTTTGATCACCGAGAAACCCTGAAATAACCAAGATAAACAATTATGGTTTCCACATCCACAAACCTAGTAAACGGAATATACAATTGAGGCTCGACTACGAGTCGTAAGCCTATCCGAATGAACTACGAACGCAAAGATACAAAAGTGTGGCTTCGGGGTGGAAAAAGTAACGGTTGGTTCTAAAACACGAACAACCCTAAATCCCTTCATATCTCACAAAATAAAAATTCCAAAAACCAACCACAATCAAGCTCCTCATCCATCTTAGATAGTTTCCTTGCTCAAATCCAAGCCCTAGATCACAATTATCATGTCAAACAAAGGAAATTCTAAAATCATCAAGTTCCTCTCACCTTTTGGCATTTTAATCACAACTGAAACTACACTTATCGGATTGAGATGAATCTTATGGCGTTTCGAAACTAAAACTTAGGTCTACATTTCCTATGAGGACATCAACACCCAGTTCTTGTATTTTCAAGGTCAAAAATAAAAATCTCAGAGAAAATAGAAAACTGTCCGCGAAACAGTGCATTTAGCAGTCAGGGGTATTTTAGTTATTTCACATGATACAGTACTCCGATTGAGCTGAATTTTGTAGAAAGCTAGTTAACTCCATTCCCTACAACTTTCATGTTTTGACCTATGCCTAATTCGGCCTCTAACATGGACGAACATACAGGTCAGTAACATGGTAGATTCATTCCCAAATGGAAACACTAATCTGAAATTGATACACACAAACTGAAATTCTTTGTAGACAAGTAAAACTAGCATATAAAAGTTCAATATTACACATAACAAAGCTATCAATCCAAGACTAATGCTCAAGCATCAAATAAGAGCAGAAAATTCACCATAAAACTGAAATTTTCCACATTACCACCTCAAATCATGAGATATCCTCACAAAACTACATATTCAACACCTCAAAACCACTAATTTGCAATTATTAGGAGCAAAGAGGGATTTCTTAACAAATTACCGTAGAACCACAAGAGAAATGGTAGCTTAATGCTTTCCCTTCCAAAATCCCTCTACCAATACCTTAAATCTTCTCTAGTGAGCAACTTTTATGGAGTGGTTTGCAATTTTAACGGTTGGAACTCAAGATTTGAGCAAGAAATTGAAAGATGCAAGATGAAGTTTTCTCTCATTTTCCTCTCAAAGGGTTCGGCCAAGAAGGGTAAGAAAGTGAAGAATTTTGGGTCAAAATTGATGTTTAGTAAAGGTAGAAAAGATTGGTCAAAGTCCAACTTCCAATAGTTTCACAACACTTGGCTTTTAGGGTTTTGTTCTCATCTCTTTGTCTACCAATGGTTAATCTATCTAACTTGTGAGGACCCGCAAAATTCCCTTATTTGATATTATTTTATTTTATTTATTCGCATGTATTTTCTTTAATTGATTTATTATATTAATTCTCTATAGAATTTTATAAGTGAGTATAGTTTTACCTCATTTTTCAGGTATAAGTTAGTTCGTGTTAAGTTTGGAGTGTGTTAAGGACGTGGGACCCGCTAGTGCGGTAAGTGTGATAATTTTTGACAACTAGTTGGAGTTTTGTGTTAAGGGACATTATTTTACAAGGTGCTAGGAGACAATTAGAGGTTAGTTAGATAGATTAACCATTGGTAAGCAAGAGGATGAGATTTAAAATTAAAGGTGTCAAGTGTCGCGAAACTAGTTGAAGATGGACTTTGACCAATTTCTCACCTTTGCTAACTATCCAATTTTGACTAGAATCATCTTCATTCTTCATGAAGGCTGGCCAAAACTTTGAGGAAAGAAAGAAAAGAGAAACTTCATCGTGCACCATCCTTTCTTGCTTCAATCTTGAATTTCAACCATAAAACTTGCAAACCACTCCATAAAAATTGCTTACTAAGGAGATTTCAAGGTGTTGGTGGAGTGATTTTGGTGGAAGAAGTACTAAGCTACCATCTTTCTAGTGGCTCTAAGGTAACTTGCCAAGAAATCCCTCTTTCCTTCTAATATAGTTGCAAATTAGTGGCTTAAGGTTGTAGTTTTGGTAATTTATTGAGAATATTTCATAGTTTGAAGTAGTATTATGGAATTTTCAGTTTTATAGTGAATTTTCTGCCTTCATGTGATGATTAAGGATGGCCATGGAATGATAGCTTTGTTATGTGAAAAATTGAAGCTTTTATATGTTGGTTTTGGTTGCTTACAAAAATTCCAGCTTGTATGGTTGATTTCCAGCTTTAGAGGGCAAGCTTTCCTGTTTCTGACCTATGTAATTCGACCATGTTAGAGGCCGAATCAGGCCTAGGTCAAAACATAAAAGTTGTAGGGAATGGAGTTAGGAACCTGTCTGTAAAATTTTAGCTCAATCCGATCACTGTAGTATGCTATATGACTAAAATACCCCTAACTGCCAAATGTTCTTTTCCGCGGACAGTTTTGAGATTTCACATTTCTGGCTTCATTTTTCACTTTGATCCATATCAAATCAACATTTGGCCAAAACACTAAAATTTTATTCCTTTGTTTTAGGTTTCCAACGCATCTAAAAACGCCTCAATCGGACTTTTGTAGCCTGAGTTATTGCCATTTGAATCCAATGCTGACAACCAGACTGACAATGAACTTCTGGTTCTGTAATCTGCAAATTCGACCTAGATCAACTATGAACTGGGTTGAGTTGTCTTCATGAAAGTTGTAACCCTTTGTCTTAGCTTCGAAAGGGTATAAAGTGTACCCCAAACCAATAGGCATAGCTTTAGTTGTGACCGAAACGGCAAGAGACGTCAAATCTGCCATTTAGCTATTTGCCTTTAAACTTGGTTTCCGGTTGCATTTTAAGACTTGTGTTGTAATTAGATTATTTTGAACCCAGTTGAAGGGCTATTGTGCTAACATTGCTTATGTTTGAATTTGGTCTGAGTTGAGGAAAATAATGAAGCCATAAATGGCTGAAAAATAGCGAAATACAAAGGGCATGCTGTCCAAAATTTTAGGGCTACTTGATTCCTTCAAGTTTGGGCCGATTTGGTGATAAACTTGCTTAAGATGCTTGGTATATCTATAAGATTTATTTAGATGTTGAATTTTGGTTGAAATGGAAGGATTTGCATTGGTATTTTCCTCCAAGTTGTTGGCTGAAATTTCCGTTTGTTGGTCAAGTGATAGCAAAGTCTATTACCTTGTGTTTTCCAACCTTTTCATGATTTGATTTTGGCCAAAACTTGTTCCACACATTGGTTAAACCTTTGTGCTTGAAATTGAGTGAAAACTATTTCGATTAGGAGGTGAACAACCTCATGATTTCACTTGTGTCATGGCTGCGAAAATTTGCAAATTTGTATCTTGTTACCTCTAAGTCTTAAAGCCTTAAAATCACTCGTGTCATGATTTCACTTGTTGCCTGGTTACCTTGTTATCTTGTTACCTTTAGCACCCTGTTACGTACTATAGGCATACGATTCGTACTCGAGTCTCAATGGTTTCCCTTGGTTGTTCTAGGACGTGCCGGTGATCAAAGGCATCCTTTGGAAAGAAACTTTTGAAGTTATCCTTGTTTGAACTGGTGAGTATACCACTCGCATGACTTGTTGCTTAACTGTTTTACTTGTACCTGCAATGTGTGACTTGAATGACTGTAACACCTGCTTAATTCTAGACGAGACGAGGGTGTACTTCATCACACTCATCTCTCTTGTTTACTTGTCGAGTCACTGTATATGCTTGAACCTATTACTCGTGCCTGTTATACGCTTGAACTTGTTATTGTGTCTGACCTGATGTCGTTTGGATGTGTATCCAACGACCTTCCTGTTAAACCTGAGCTCAACCCCATAGGGAGTCAATGGAATCGAACCAGCAAGGGCTTGGTCGAGAAAAATTGACAAACCATAGGAACTATTCCTGGGGAATCTTTGGGTATTGGAGACTCTAGATTCCCAGTATACTCGAGTATTACCATTCTTGTTCATGTTTGGCTTTCGGGCCCGGCAAGGGGTATGTTTGGTGAACGGAATTTGGCGTAAGAAAGGTCTACGGACATATTTGTTTCATTAAATGTTGACGGAGGGTCAACGAGTTTGGATCAAGTACTGCAACGGGAATTTGGCTCTTGAGAACCGCCTGTATCCTTTCTAATTGAGATGTTTATTCATTCCTTATTGGCCGTGTATATTTGAGTGATTAAAAGTAAATCTCCATGATTCTTGATTGCTTCTATTTTTGGTATCTCATTGAGCGTAAGCTCACCCCTTCCCGTTACCTTTGTTTTCCTTACAGGGTTCAACGTGTTGGAAACCATGATTTTGAGGAAAAGAGTAGAGCTAGTGATAGACATCCCTTTTGATTATGCTCCTCTGTACAAGAAAACCCTAATTGTACTTTGATCACTTGTGAATATACTGACTTGTATTGCTAGTTAAACTATTGAACCTTTCATTGTATATATCTCAAAGTGTTTAACCATGTAAATTAAGTGTACTTGTTTGAGATGGTACTTTTATTTGGCTTTGGTGAACACTTCTGGTATCCGTTGGGGATTTCGGATGAGTGTGAAGTTTGAACGAGGAGAGAAAAACAAAATTTGGCGGGAAAACTATTCACGGAATCCGGTCGGATATCCGGCCAAGTCTTGGCCGGGTTGTGACGTGGCCACAGCTTTTCATTTTAATTTTTGTTTTCATTCTTCGTTCTTTTTTTTCGTTGAAGCGTTCGATCGCGGTACTATCCTTCGAAGTGGTTTGGACTTCGCGTGTTCGGCTTAGTAGTCCTGGCGAGAGTTGGGCAGGCGGTCCGTCGAACCCTCTGGTTCGCCTTAGGGGGAGGTGGGGCTGTCACATAACTAACCTCTAATTATCTTCTAACACCTTGAAAAATAATATCCCTTTACACAAAATTCACCTAGTCGCCAGAATTTTATTGCACTTATCACACTAGTGGATCCCACGTCCAATATACACTACTAAGGTCACATGAACTAACTTATACTGGAAAAATGATCTAAAAATTATATTCACTTATAAAAATACCTAGAAAATTAATATAATAGAATAAAGTAAAGAAAATACATGCGGATAAAATAAAATAAAATAAGAAAATTTTACGGGTCCTCACAGCCTCGAAAAACGTGTACTCACTATTTCTAGCTAAATGAGCCTCTGAAAAATTAAATTTGCTAATGGAACGTTTTAAAAATATAAGTGAGACATTGCTCTAAGTAAATGGATTTAAAATGGTTGAAATAAATTATTCGGAGAAAATGGGTGAATAAATAATTAAATAAGCCAGTAAAATTGGATTAAAAGTAAGAAAAATTCGGGTCCTCACATCCTTCCCTCCTTAAAAGGAATTTCATCCTCGAAATTCACACCTAGGATAGCATCATACTTCTCAATGACTTGGTTTATCAAATCGATCAACAACTTACACTCTCCAACCCATATCTCACAGTTTCTATTCACCCAATTAGCAATTAAACTTTGATCCCTAATAGGCGTTTTAACTTCCAAATCATAAGGTAACTTAATTGGCCTCACGTCTACCCCACTCATGAATCTAGGGTTTGCAAAAGAGTGTGTCGTATCATGGTCATTTAGAACCTTAGCTAAGCAAATTCCATCAGTGCCAAGTACTTACTTCAACTTTTTCCAAAAACCAAGATACATGATCTCAACATGTCCTCTCTGATTGGCCATTAGTCCATGAGTGGTGGGTAGTGCTAAAACTTAATTTAACTCCTAGCATTTCTTGCATCTTCGGCCAGAACCGAGAAACAAATCAAGGGTCTCGGTCAGATACAATACTTACTGGCATCCCACGTAGCTTTATAATCTCATCCACATATAGCTTTCCCTGGGTGATAATTAATCGGGCTATCATAATCCTCTAAAAATTTCCACTCAATTACGTTGACTCAAGTTCAACTCTTTTGGGAAAAACAAGTACTTAAGGCTCTTGCAATTTTAGAAAAGTCCTTGATAAACCGACGGTATTATCCGACTAACCTTAAGAACTCCGAATTTCGGTAGGGTTTTCTGGTCGTTTCCTCTTAAAATAGCTTCCACTTTAGCTTAGTCCATAGTAATTCCTTCCTTAGATATTATATAACCTAGAAAGGCTACTTCTTCCAACCGAACTCACATTTATTGAATTTAACGAAAGTTGGTGCTCTCTCGGGGTTTGTAAAACTATCATCAGGTGTCTTTCATGATCTTCTCGAACCTTAGAATATACCGATATGCCATCAATAAATATCACCACAGATTAATGTAAATACGGTTTAAAACTCCGATGCATTACGTCCATAAATGCTGCTAGTGCATTAGTCAACCCAAGCGGCGTAACTAAAAATTCAAAGTATCCATATCTTGGATTGAAAGCGGTCTTAGGCACATCAGTTTCAAGGATCCTTAACTGGTAATAGCTTTACTTTAAATCCAACTTGGATAGTATCACGGCTCCTTACAGTTGATCAAATTCTTATCCATGTAAGGCAAAAGGGTATTTTTTCTTAATGGTCACATTGTTCAAGTCTCGATAGTCAATGTATAACCTCAAACTTCCATTCCAAATATTATATCCGGTCCCTTAATCGTTAGGCTTATTAAATCTATCAAATATTTCCTTTCACCAACTCAAATCTCACAATTTTAATAATTAAGTTGGCAATCAAACATTGGGTCCCAGTTTTAACCCTAAGTTCTCGATTTTTAGTCCACCGCCGATCCCCGATCACCTCCAAGACCTCAAGTTTGCCTACGCTCTCAAGTACAATCTCGACCACGTTTACTACCGTTCATGTCTTAATACAAATCTAAAAGTGTGGGGCAAAGTTGAAATATACATATAAGTCATGAAATCAATTAAAAGCAAGTAAATTTTCATATGTTATAAAAGATCATAATAGTTACCTCAAGTTGAAATAAGTTTATCAAATCATTTCAAAAGAAGAAGGGAAATAACAAGATCATGACAGAACGTGTCGAGTAGCCAAGATACAAAACAACAAAAAGACTTTTCCTTTTTATAAAAGATTATCACCTCTAAAATGCCAATCTAGACTAGGTAAAACTACAACCCCTATTCCTCAAGTGGAATCAATTCCATCCCCACTTGTATTACTTCCATTACTTGGATCTCCCTCACAGCCATTAGCATTAATCACTCCTTCTGGCCCTCGACTGCTTTGAAGTGGATCTAGCAGACTGCCAAGTATTTCCTCTTTTCGTAGAAGCTCCAAAACAATTCGAAAACTTATGCTCGGTACTACTGCACCTCAGACATTTTTCTTGCTTTCTCCAGCACTCGGCCTCAACGTGGTTAATCTTGTCATAGTATCCACAAGTTACGTGAGGAGTCACGGCTTGATCAGTTTGAGAATTTCCTTTGTATTTCTTTTCCAGTTCTACGTTCTTGCGTAGCAAATCAATTTTCTCCACATATTCTTGTTTCCACTGTCCTTCCCAGTAGTCAGCCAATTTCGTTTGAAATTCTACTTCCTTCCAAAGAGTGTCCATTTCCTTATGCATCTCTCCCAAATTTGTCATCTCACCGGTTGGCTTAAATCAACTACTAACCTGCCAGGCAAACCAAAGGATCAAAATAAGTAACTATTCACAATGGAAATTCTGGCTATATTACTCTTGCGTTCTTTTGCTTATGGTTACCTCGGAATATAAATCTTAACTATTCTTTGCTTACTGTGGACGAGCTCTTGAGTTTTTCCCAGATTACTATCACTACTTATAAATATAACAAAATACGGAGATCTTATTCCTTAATATAAATGTTCCACACCCTAATTCACTCTCCAATACTCGTCTACAAAGTTGCTCGAGAAGAAACCCTAAGCTCTTACTTTCACTAGTTGTGACAGCCCCACCTCCCCCTAAGGCGAACCAGAGGGTTCGGCGGGCCGCCTGCCCAACTCTCGCCGGGACTCAGTCGTTCACTATATTCCTCAAATAGATTACAAGATAAATCTCAAATATTACATCACATTCTCCAATAATTACATGTCATAAGTGAAGCGGAAACGATTTCCAACTATACATAAAATGATTCCACATCCAAACGGTACAAAATATAACAATTCCAACTAAGCCATCCAATCACGTGAATAAGCACAACAAGCCCTTCCTTCGCCTTGAGCCCTGTGGAGGGGAATAAAATATTTTTGGGGTGAGCTAGAAGCTCAGCGAGTAACCAGTAAAATCATTAAACAAATATATTTCACAATGTTGCATTTCGATCATTTCGATGATGTCATGATTCAGAGATCAAATGTTCGTTTAGTGCTCTCGTGAGCCAGGGAAATCATAGCACTTGAATACCCAACGCTCAAATAGACCATTTAACATTAACATTAACATTAAGAGGGAGCCCCTTTTTGAGCTCCAGATGAACATGAACATAAACACACGGAGGAGACGTTGGTGTTCAGCACAAGACTCCCCAAGTACTCATTTCAAGCCAAAACTTGTCATGAACTCACATGCAAGCACGCATGATATGCATTCGAGTAAATAATGCAAGAAACGTTTCACAAGTACTTTGGAAATAGTTTAGGGTCACTCACCTCCATGGCTCAGGAATCATCCATCATATAACATTGCCTTGCTCAAATCCAAGTCTTAGATCACAAACTCAATGCAAACAAATCCCTTCAAAGTTCGGACAGCACTTCCCCTGAATTTGCTAACTTTTCCAGCCATCATGGCTTCATTATTTCCTCATTCCAACCCAAAGGTACACACACAACAACAAGTTCATCCAATAGCCATTCAGTAAGCTCCAAGAAGTACAAAGACAAGTCAAGCTAGGGAAAAGTTCGGAAATGAAAGTTAAGCTCAAAACCAGAAAAACAGTTTTGACGTCATTTTGCGGTAATGACACCAAAGGTACTACGATGGTCGGATGAAGGTGAAAGACCCACCGTTTCGAAGTTAAGAGATAGGGCTACAATATTGCAGAAGGTAACTTAACCCAGTTTCGAGTGTAACCAGGTCAAAAATGCAAGATACCATACCAGAATCACAAAAACAGATTCACAGAACGCATTCTAGCGGAAACATCATAACTCAGGCTCTCCAAGTCCAAATCCAGAAATTCCACAACCAGCTGAAAGGTAAGAAACAGGGCTAAATTTCATCAGAAGGACTCAACAACCAATTCGGAAGAAATTCCAGCCAAAACAACCAATTACAGTCGCAAATCCCAATTTCGGGTAAACCAGAACAGCAATAGTAATTTCGACTTAGCTCACTCTACACAACTCCGATTGACCTGAAATTTTGTAGGCACCTCTAAAATGTCATTTCCTACAACTTTCATGTTTTAAGACAAGGCCAATTCGGCCTCTATCAATGAGCTAAAAATTCGGACAGAATGTTCATCACAAAACCCTCACTTTTCAATTTTTGGTCCAAAACAGAAATTGGTTGCAATTAATCACTTTTTCCACCTCCTAGAGTCATTAAACATCATTTCCAATCATCATACATAGCCACACAATCATGCTTTTATTAAAACAGAAAAATCCCCAAAAATAATAAAACTTCATCATTCAACCAAAACTCAAGATTTAATCCATAAAATTGCATCTCATACAACCACTAAGCATGATTTAAGCATCAATTAAAGAAGGAGGGTGGTTCTTCATGACTTACCTTTAAAACAAGAGAGAGAGAGCTATGGGTCACCTTAACCTTCCAAATAACTTCACCAATCACCTCACTAACACTAATAGAAGGAGTTTTATGGAACAAATGCAAGATTAAACGGTTGATCTTGAAGATTGAGCAAGATTAGAACCAAGAAAGTTGAGAGAGTTTTCTTCTTTTTGCTTGAGAGAGAGAGCCGGCTTCAAGCTTGCAAATTTGAGGGATTTTTGGTCAATTTTTGCTTAAATTGGTAAAGGCATGAATAGTGGTCAAATGGCAAGACTAAATCTTATGGTGACACTTGTCACCTTTTTAATGCAAGTCTATCACTTTGTTCCCTCTCACATCAATCCAAATAGCTTCCTCTAATTATCTCTTAACACCCGATAAAATAATTCCAGTATTCAAAACTTAATCTAGTTGGCCGAATTTTTCTGAACTTTTCGCACTAGTGGGTCCCACGTCCGGTATACGCTCTTAATTTCTCAAAAACTAACCGATACTAGAAAAATCATTTTAAAACTATTTTTGCTCATAAACTTTATTTGGGGAATTTTTCTAATAAAGAAACTGTAGAAAAGGCGGGCGATTAAATTTAATAAACCCTAGAAAATTAGAAAATTTTCGGGTTCTCACACTCGTACTTTTCGGGGCGTCACAATCTCCCCTCCTTAAAAGAATGTCGTCCTCGACATTCCATCTTGTACCAATCAAGTCGAGATATCCCGCAAGAATCACTAATATTGCAAACCAAACCCACAGTCCGGCATCCTAAACTTCAAGCTTAGGATACACTACAGAGATCTGAAGCCTAAGCTCTGATACCAACTGTGACAGTTCTCAGGGTCACATCACAAGGTACCTATCAGCTTGCCACCCGCACGCGGGCATCCCTTACGGAGAGTTTTGCTTCGTGACTCTTCACGAACGAGAGGCTCGGGGCTTTTCCAGTAAAAGGACGTAGAGTCCCAACCGTCGGCATATGGCTCTGATACCAACTGTGACAGCCCCACCTCCCCCTAAGGCGAACCAGAGGGTTCGGCGGGCCGCCTGCCCAGCTCTCGCCGGGACTCAGTCGTTCACTATATTCCTCAAACAGATTACAAGATAAATCTCAAATATTACATCACATTCTCCAATAATTACATGTCATAAGTGAAGCGGAAACGATTTCCAACTATACATAAAATGATTCCACATCCAAACGGTACAAAATATAACAATTCCAACTAAGCCATCCAATCACGTGAATAAGCACAACAAGCCCTTCCTTCGCCTTGAGCCCTGTGGAGGGGAATAAAATATTTTTGGGGTGAGCTAGAAGCTCAGCGAGTAACCAGTAAAATCATTAAACAAATATATTTCACAATGTTGCATTTCGATCATTTCGATGATGTCATGATTCAGAGATCAAATGTTCGTTTAGTACTCTCGTGAGCCAGGGAAATCATAGCACTTGAACACCCAACGCTCAAATAGACCATTTAACATTAACATTAACATTAAGAGGGAGCCCCTTTTTGAGCTCCAGATGAACATGAACATAAACACACGGAGGAGACGTTGGTGTTCAGCACAAGACTCCCCAAGTACTCATTTCAAGCCAAAACTTGTCATGAACTCACATGCAAGCACGCATGATATGCATTCGAGTAAATAATGCAAGAAACGTTTCACAAGTACTTTGGAAATAGTTTAGGGTCACTCACCTCCATGGCTCAGGAATCATCCATCATATAACATTGCCTTGCTCAAATCCAAGTCTTAGATCACAAACTCAATGCAAACAAATCCCTTCAAAGTTCGGACAGCACTTCCCCTGAATTTGCTAACTTTTCCAGCCATCATGGCTTCATTATTTCCTCATTCCAACCCAAAGGTACACACACAACAACAAGTTCATCCAATAGCCATTCAGTAAAGCTCAAGAAGTAGCAGACAAGTCAAGCTAAGGAAAAGTTCGGAAATGAAAGTTAAGCTCAAAACCAGAAAAACAGTTTTGACGTCAATTTTGGCGGTAAATGAACAAAGGTACTACGATGATCGGAAATGAAGGTGATAAGACCACCGTTTCGAAGTTAAGAGATAAGGGCTAACAATATTGCAGAAGGTAACTTAACCCAGTTTCGAGTGTAAACCAAGGTCAAAAATGCAGAATACGCATACCAAATCAACAAAAAAACAGATTCAAGAACGCATTCTAGCGGAAACATCATAAATCTCAGGTTCCAAGTCCAAATCCAGAATTCCCACAAACCAGCTGAAAGGTAAGACAGGGATAATTTCATCAAGAAGGACTCGAAACAACCAATTCGGAAGAAAATTCCAGCCAAAACAACCAATTACAGTCGCAAATCCCAATTTCGGGTAAACCAGAACAGCAATAGTAATTTCGACTTAGCTCACTCTACACAACTCCGATTGACCTGAAATTTTGTAGGCACCTCTAAAATGTCATTTCCTACAACTTTCATGTTTTAAGACAAGGCCAATTCGGCCTCTATCAATGAGCTAAAAATTCGGACAGAATGTTCATCACAAAACCCTCACTTTTCAATTTTTGGTCCAAAACAGAAATTGGTTGCAATTAATCACTTTTTCCACCTCCTAGAGTCATTAAACATCATTTCCAATCATCATACATGACCCCATAATCATATCCATATGAAAACAGAAAAATCCCCAAAAATAATAAATCTTCATATTCAACCAAAACTCAAGAATTATCTATAAAATTGCATCTCATACAACGCACTAAGCATGATTTTTAAGCATCAATTTAAAGAAGGAGGGTGTTCTTGCATGACTTACCTTTAAACAAGAGAGAGAAGAGCTATGGGTACCTAATTCCAAATATTCACGCAATCACCTCACACACTAATAAGAAGAGTTTATGGAAAAAATGCAAGATTAAACGGTTGATCTTGAAGATTGAGCAAGATTAGAACCAAGAAAGTTGAGAGAGTTTTCTTCTTTTTGCTTGAGAGAGAGCCAGCTTCAAGCTTGCAAATTTGAGGGATTTTTGGTCAATTTTTTGCTTAAATTGGTAAAGGCATGAATAGTGGTCAAATGACAAGACTAAATCTTATGGTGACACTTGTCACCTTTTTAATGCAAGTCTATCACTTTGTTCCCTCTCACATCAATCCAAATAGCTTCCTCTAATTATCTCTTAACACCCGATAAAATAATTCCAGTATTCAAAACTTAATCTAGTTGGCCGAATTTTCCGAACTTTTCGCACTAGTGGGTCCCACGTCCGGTATACGCTCTTAATTTCTCAAAATCTATTCGATACTAGAAATATTTAAAACTATTTTTTGGGTTTGCTCATAAACTTTATTGGGGAATTTTTCTAATAAGAAACTGTAAGAAAGAGCGGGCGTTTAAAAAAATAAACCCTAGAAAATTAGAAAATTTCCAGGTTCTCAAACTCATTTTTTTTTCGGGGCGTCACAATCTCCCCTCCTTAAAAGAATGTCGTCCTCGACATTCCATCTTGTACCAATCAAGTCGAGATATCCCGCAAGAATCACTAATATTGCAAACCAAACCCACAGTCCGGCATCCTAAACTTCAAGCTTAGGATACACTACAGAGATCTGAAGCCTAAGCTCTGATACCAACTGTGACAGTTCTCAGGGTCACATCACAAGGTACCTATCAGCTTGCCACCCGCACGCGGGCATCCCTTACGGAGAGTTTTGCTTCGTGACTCTTCACGAACGAGAGGCTCGGGGCTTTTCCAGTAAAAGGACGTAGAGTCCCAACCGTCGGCATATGGCTCTGATACCAACTGTGACAGCCCCACCTCCCCCTAAGGCGAACCAGAGGGTTCGGCGGGCCGCCTGCCCAGCTCTC
>NW_020862928.1:0-15858 GCF_003713205.1 Coffea eugenioides
GTGATAAAACCCTTTTTAAACGACTCCTAGTCTACGTAAACCAAAGAAAAAGGTTCGGGAGTCACATTTGACAAAGGGGAAGGCAAGGATAAAATCCAAGGCACCCCTTTGACCTAGCCAAGGCTAGTTGCATGATTTAATCAAAAAATTTTCTTGTTTTAACCAAAGAATTTATTACATTTGGATGCACTACATGAATGCAAACCCTAGACCTAGGGGTATTGGGGGAAATTTCTCTTCAAAGGTTGAGTGGTGCCAATCACATTAATTGTGAAGCCCAATAACGATCCTTTGAAGAAGTCACGAATAATGCGAGTGGGATGCAAATGAATGGAATGCATGTATGCAATGTGAGGACATGAGTTTGAAAAAGTAATAAAAGACAATAAATATGTAAATGAAAAGGTGCACGTGAGTGGGTAAGGTACGGTATGTGAAATGATAATATGAAGTGCATGTGTGCAAGTGACGATAAAAGTGTTCGTGTGCAAGTGAAGCAACATAAAGGTGCACGTGTGCAAAATGAGGAGGAAAGATGAAAGTGTCATGAGGGTATAAAATGGTAGAGTGGATTTAAAAATGCATGAGCCTAGGGAATTCATGCATATTGGGTACGGGGAGACCTAAATCGTGACTCAATTTGCCCTTTTATAGAGGGAATACAAGCGTGCTAAGGCTTAGAAAAAGCCACACTCGTCTATATCCCATATTTAAGGGGACTCTCAAGCAAATGAACCCTATAACTAGCATGAAATGCAAAAATCCTAAAATGGAGGGAAAAGGGGTTCGAGGGGCATGCAAAATGATAAAACTAAAAAGAATGCATGACATGTAATGAACATGCAAATGTGTACTAACGAGAGGAAATCCCTAAGGGTCTAGCGTTGGACTAGCCCATTCTATGAATTCCGACTAGCGTTGGACTAGCGGAAACGTACATTCATCCATCACATTCATTCATGGCTATGGAAAGCGAGTAGACATGCCAAAACACTCGTAAACACGTAACACGTAACACTTAGCATGCTCGACTAGATGCAAGAGCCTAATAAAGCAATTAAACATGTAGCAACAAAAGCAAGCAACCAAGGGGAAGGGGAAGTGGACCAGATGCTCTCCGAGCCCTATCTATTACAAGCCAAGAGGTGTACACATACCCCATAAAAACGTAAAGGGGAAGGGGGAAATGGACCAAATTGCTCGCCAAGCCCTATCTATTACAAGCCAAGAGGTGTACACATACCCCATAAAAACTTAAATAAAAGTAAAAGCAAGTAAATGCATGCAAGGAGGTAAGGAAAGCGAGGTAGACATGCATATCCATATAGCACATAGGAGCACATAAGGTCAAATGAAGTGCAAATAAAAGGGTAGAGTGTACCTCCCTTGAAATTGGGCCTCAATGAAGTGAAATCACTTATTTATCCTCCAAAATAAAAGAAATGGTCAAGGTACCAATTTACTTGGGAAAATTAAAGAAAACATGCAAACACGGGCTCACATGGTCATAAAGCTTTTAAATTCATGCATGAAGTGCAATTTAAACAAAGCATGGTAATCGATTGAAACAAACAAGCAATGAAGTTGTAAAATTAAAAGCCATCAAGGACCAAATCGAGGAAATCATTCAATTGATTGGGCCATAGTAGGACAAGGGGAGACTTGGGATTCAAATGCAACCCAAAGCAGGGACCTAATTGAAGGACTTATGCAGGTGTTGGAGGCAAATTATGAAGCTCAGAAGATGCAGGACCAAATCATAAAACAAAAAGAAAATGGAGGGACTGAAACTTCAATTTAAGCAAGTATTCATCTTCCCCAACTGAATTCAACATCAGATCAACATTGCTGCTTTCTTACGAAGGAAAAATGTCCGAAAAAAAAACTTCGGACTCACATGAATCTTTTCTCATCTGAATTCATATCATTAAATCGATTTCATGCAAGAAGGGAAATTAAGAAAACAAAGCCCATCAAATACTGCTTTTATTCATGAAAAACGACACCGGCTACTTGTTCTCTTCATCCGAAAAATGCAGATAAATCACCTTTGAATCAGAAATTTCAATCAAGCAATTCGTCGAACAGGTTAGGGGCGTTAGAAAATTCACTACTTTTTTGTTCCATTGGAGCTACAATTGGCCCCAAAATTATCAACATCAACAAGGATTCTTGCCCAGTCAACATACAGAGCATATGTAATCTCAAAGAAACATGAAACATCAGCACAAAATTGAAACAAAATGCTCCAGCAAACCATTTCAATAACTTGACCGAAACTGAAATTTAAAAAGAGAAGAAAAAACTTACGGTGCTCTTGCTTGGTGAAATTTGTAAACGACGGCAGATTCCAGCGGTGTGCTTTAATCATAGCATCCACCCAAACCCATCTCCTTCTTCGACGTCTCTCAAATTCTGGGATTCAGGACCTTCACCATAATCACATTCCATTTACACAAGAAATTGCACAGAAAGGCAGCCTAACAAATCAATCTTCAACCCAAAATTAACTCTCTGTTTGAAAACTTCACTAAACAGCAAGTCGGTAGCTGAGATTCAATAGAAGAAAAAGGAGAAATAAAAAATGGAGAAAATAAAGAGGCTTCCGTATCATATGCGCTTTGGGTGGCGGTGAAATGGTGGCATGGGTGGAGTACTGGTGCCTTGGTGGTGGGTATGAAGTTAACGGGAAGGTTTTCTGCTGTAACTGAGGAAACAGGGACAAAGACCTCAGGGTAAAGGTTCGTCGGTTGAGGGCTGACTGGGGAGTAAAATATTTGGACCGATGAAGAAGAAGAAGGTATCAATATGGAAAGAAATCGAGAGAGATGAAAAAAGAGATTCCTCCTCCGCTTCTCGTTTCTTTTTCCAGAAAATTTTTCTCCTGCCCGAGCTTCTCTTCCATCCTGATCAACCCTTGTCCGCCGCTCTTTTCTTGCTGTTTCTTGCCCTCATCCTCTGCCCTGATCTCTTCCTTCTTAACCCCAAAACTCCAGCTGCTTTTCCGCTTCCCATTCTCTGTTTTTATCTAGCCTGAAGCCCCAAAACTTCCCCAGCTTTCCCCTTGTTCCAGCCGAAGCTCCCTCTTTGCTCTCTTTCCCCTTTTTTTAGCCGAAACCCCTCTGCTTTTCCTTAGCTCCTCAGCCGTCAACTCTTGCTGTTTTTCTCTCCGCCCCCGTTCTGATTTTTCCCTTTCTCTCTTTTCGTTGTTTTTGCCGTAGCTCCCTTTTGTTTTTTTTTCATCCTCTGGGCCTTTTCTTTTTCCCTATAGTTTTTCCATTTCTTTCTGGCCGATTGACCTTAGCCGCCATCGGCCTCTGTTGCCCTTTTTCCCGCCGCCGCAACTCCTTCGTTTTTTCTTCGCCCTTAACCGACCTCCTCTCATCCGTTGCAGTTTTTCTTTTTTTTCCTCTAGTCCCCCGTCCCCTCTCCTAAGCTAAACAAGTGTCCTCCTAAATGTTGTGTTGTCAAAATAAGCAAAGGGACACTTGTCCCCAAATTCCTTAACCACTTGTCCAATGATTGTTTTGTACACTTGTTCAACATACACATTTCCACCTACTTTGCCACTTTCATTTTTCTTCAAAAATCAATTAAAAATAAATTAACAATTTTCAAACCAAATTTAAGAGAATTAAGGCCACTTTTAACATCTTACAAAAATGAAAATGATGAATCTAACCCAATTAAAAATTAAAAATAAAAATAAATAATAAATAGATAGATAAATAATAAATGATAAAAAATGAAATTAAAAATAATCAAAATTTGGTGTCTACATGTTCAATTTGTGAAATTGTTACTCGTTGTTTGATTTACGTGATTGCATGTTTTGGGGCACAATTGAGTTTTAGCTCACCCCACGTTCATTTGTTTTCCTTGACAGGTCCTGGCACTTGAGCAAGACTTGAAATCTAATTTCACTTTTATGCATGTAGTTTGAGTTAAACATTGTATCTTTTATTTTGGATTGCCGCTTGAAGCTGGAAAAGTGTAAACCCTGGAATTGTTATTTGGCTTGTACTAATGTATTTGGATTGTATGTTTTTGTTGCCTGGTTTGTAACGCGTAAGGTATTTAAGAGTCGACGATTGGCTATCTTAAAAATGCTGTTATCTCTGAAGTTAATGTGGTTTTAGTCTTCAGCCTATTTGGAAGGAAACGGTGTTGTAATAGTTTAGGTTATTCTTCGGAAGGAGTTGGATAGTTTGCTTGTGTGAGTCCTGGCGAGAGCTAGGCAGACGGCCCGCCAACCCTCTGGTTCGCCTTAGGGGGAAGTGGGGCTGCCACAATGTCGGTCCCTCTAACCAAAAGTATTAATAGAAAATGCATTTTGGAGGAGAGAAAGTGTTTTAGTTCCCTTAATACCCTTAAGCTGACCAAAAAAAATCTACGTAGAAAGTGTGAGGGTCAAAGTGTGAAAAGCATGAAAATTGGACTGCAAGTGAGAAAGGTGAATGACCGTTAGGAAGGCAAAGTTAGTTTTGGCTTCCCAGCAGCAATATTAAAAGGCAGAAATAGCTTTAGAAAATGGGCAGATTGAGAGGAAATTGGTACAAGAAAATGACCAGCTATTAAAAAGTATGACATTTTACTCTTATTTATTTGTTTGTGCTATGTTATTTGTACACCTTCTTGGAACTTTAAAACTTTTGTAATCAGCAATGTAAATAGAAAAATTATATATTTAACTTTTTTTTGACAAAAACTTCCAAGAAAACCATTCAAAACCACCCCAGTTTTTTTCAATATATACAAAGTTAGTTTCCTTTCAACTCACCCTTGTTATAAGGGTATTATTATTGGATGTATGCATAAAAAAATTCGATATTCCAAAGAACATTATCGTAGCCACATATTCTGATTATATGAGTGTAAGGAAGAAAATTGAAAGAAAACTAAAATAAAACAAAAATATTAAAAAAGATATCGAAAGGGTAATAATAAAGATCCTATTCTCATTTCTAAACTTGCTACCAGTGTTAGATGTCAAAAGACATGGTGCTGATTTCTTTACCCAAACTAAGGATAATAGATTAAGAAATAACTAGTGAACTAAGGCAAGTATGAAACTAAAAGCAAAGGTGGCCATGGGTGATTTTTTTTTTTTAAATATTTGGTTATATTAAAAAATTATCAAGACGCTTGCACAATATCAATAATGGTTTATACTAAGTGCACATGAAAAGTCAAAACTATTATGTATTGGCCCCAAATTCAAGTCAAATTATAAAGTCCAATGTTAAAGGAAAAAATTGAACTAGAAATCAAAACAATTTTTTTTTTGTAAATGGACCAATTGTTTCCCGGGCTTTAGGCTATTACATGCTTTCTTTCTCTTTTTTTTTTTTGCTTTTCATATGCTAAATAATTGCTAGAGGGCATGAGGTTATTGTTGACAATTTATCCATTTTGATAGTGACATGTGACACCACAATCACTTGAGGGGTGGTAAGAGCGATTTTGAAAACGTGGGGGGAGCTTAGTGATATTTCACGAAACCTCAGGGGAGGTTTCTAAAATTATCCCTTCCCATTATTGTGGTAGTGGAGATTTTTTGACTGGACTAGGTCCCGTGATTTTTCTCAATTTGGGCTTTTCACGTAAAAATCTTGGTGTCTTGTGCCTTTATTTTTCTTACATTTTATTATCACTACTGATACTATTACTTGGTGATTTGGTTTGTTACTATTTTAACTGGTACTTGAGAAAAAAGAAATTTGTCCTGGGCTAACTCTGATATTGTGTGTCTGTACTGGTACCCTTTTTCCAACAAGTGGTATCCGAGCAGTCAGGTTAGGCTGCTCAATTATACTGGTTAAAAATGAACGATTCGGATAATAGTTGCATGATAAAATTGATTGCTATTAATTATTCGATTTGGAAGTCTAGAATGGAAGACTACCTGTATTGTAGAGATTTGTTTGAACCTGTTCTAGGGGATAAAGGCAGACCAAGTGATATGAGTGATGAAAAATGGACTGTTATGCACAGAAAAATTGTTGGCAATATTAGAAAATGGATTGGTCAAAGTATTTTTCAACATTTTGCGAATGACACCAGAGCTGACGTATTATGGAAAAAGCTTGAAAGTATGTATGAATGGAAGACCGGTTTGATTAAGGCTAGTTGTCTGAAGTAAATTACTCGAATGAGATATAAAGATGGGGAAAATATGACTGAACACTTGAGTAATTTTCAGGGATTGATAAACCAGACAACTACGTTAAATTTGAAGTTGGATGATGAAGTGCAGGCTCATTATTATTTAGTTCACTATCGGATTGTTGGGAAACTATGGTGTCTCCGTCAGCAATTCCGCTCCGAATGGTGTGTTGACCATGACCATTGCAAAAGAGGTCGTGATGAATGAAGAGTTCAGGAGGAAAAAACAAGGAATTGTCTATAAGTCTCAGGCCCTAGTGATAGAAAAGAAAGAAAGAAGAGGGAGAAGCAAAAGTAGAGGACCCCACAACAAGAATGACAAATCCAGAGGCAGGTTTAAATTGCGAAAAAATGTTGCATACTATTTTGTAGAAAGAATGGATATTATATGAAGGAGTGCAGAATTCTAAAACGGGAACAAGTTGAGAAAAAAGGTAAGGCGAAGGAAAAAGGTGATGAAGAGACTACAGTAGTTGCAGCAGCTCATGATGATATGTTTGTGTTCTGTGATGATGGCCAGGTGAATATTATTTATTATGACAGTGATTGGGTAGTTGATTCGGGTGCATTCTATCATGTTACTCCTCACAGGCATTTCTTCTCAACCTACACCGAAAGAGATTTTGGATATGTTAGGATGAGAAATGAGATCTCATGCAAAGTTGTTGGCATGGGAGACATATATTTGGATACAGATATCGAGTGCCAGCTGATATTAAGAAATGCTTGACATGTCCCTAATATTCGTTTTAATCTTATCTCTATAGGAAAACTTGACGATGAGGGTTATCATAACTTGCAAGGTGTAGGTAAATGGAAATTCAGCAAAGGAAATCTCGTTGTTGCTAGAGGAAAAAAGCAGAGCACCCTCTACCTGATGCAAGTCAAGTTGGGGAAGGGAGAAGTCAATGCAGTTCGTGATTCATCAATTGATCTTTGGCATAGACGACTTGGGCACATGGGTGAAAAAAGGATTCAGACACTTGTTCGCAAACAGCTCTTACCTGAAGTTAGAGCTAATGTACTTAAACCCTGTGTTGACTGCATTTATAGGAAACAACACAGAGTTGCATTTCAAAATTTTCCTCCATCTAGAAAATTGAATTCGTTAGAATTGGTGGACACTGATGTTTGCTATGTGAAAGATAAGTCTCTTGGTGGTGTTGTTTATTTTATAACTTTTATTGATGACTTTGCTAGAAAGGTTTGGTGTTTTGCTTTGAAATCCAAAGTTTAGGTTTTGGATGTATTTAAGGATTTTCATAGCAAAGTTGAAAGAGAAACTTGTAAACAGTTAAAGTGTGTACGTGCTAATAATGGTGGTGAATACAGAGGACCATTTGAAATCTATTACAAGTCCTATGGGATCAGATTGGAGAAGACTGTGCCAAAAACTCCTCAAGAGAATGGAGTAGCAGAGAGGATGAATAGATCCATCATTGAACGGATCAAATGCATGCTCTCCAATGCTAAGTTACCAAAATCCTTTTGGGGTGAGGCAATGAGGATTGCGGTCGATTTTATTAATCTTTCTCCATCAGTTCCCCTAGATAGTGACATCCCAGAGAGAGTATGGACGGGAAAAGATATATATTTTAAGTACTTGAGAGTTTTTGGTTGCCGGGCATTTGTTCATATCCCCAAAGATGAAAGGTCAAAACTTGATGTAAAATCAAAGCAGTGTATATTCTTGGGTTATGGACATGAAGATTTTGGTTATAGGTTGTATGATCCTATTGGGAAGAAGGTGATCAGGAGCAGAGATGTTGTCTTCTTTGAAAATCAAACCATTGAAGACATTGATAAAGGTGATAACTCAACATGCTCAAATGACATACCTGCTAGTTCAAATTTAGATCCAGATCCAATTTCAGTACCTGTTGATTTTAATCAAGGGGAGTTGAGACAGAGCAGAGAGAGGATGTTAATGATGGTGATAATCCTACTGCTGATGAACCTGAGCATGAGGCACCATCTACTCCATCACCGCGACCACAAGATGAGCTTAGGAGATCTACCAGAGAGAGGAGACCTTCTAGCAGATATAATCCTCATGAATATGTGTTGTTGACAGATAGAGGAGAGTCAGAGTCCTACGGTGAGACTCTAGAGTATGAGAATAAAGAAGATTGGTTGCGAGCCATGCAAGAGGAGATGATGTCCCTGCATGATAATCACACTTATGAGCTAGTGAAACTGCCTAAGGGCGAGAGAGTGCTGAAGAACAAATGGGTCTGTAGGTTGAAGACTTAGGAGCACAACTCACAACCAAAGTACAAAGCAAGATTGGTTGTGAAGAGATTTAGTCAAAAGAAGGGTGTAGACTTTGAAAAAATTCTCTCTCCTGTGGTAAAAATGTCATCAATTGAAGTTGTTCTTGATATTGCAACCAGTTTGAATTTGGAGATCGAACAACTTGATGTGAAGACAGCTTTCCTATATGGCGACTTGGAAGAGGAAATCTACATGGAGCAACAGGAGGGGTTCAAAGAAAGTGGCAAGAAAAATCTTGTATGCCGTCTCATGAAGAGTTTGTATGGGTTGAAATAGGTACCGAGACAGTGGTATAAGAAATTTGACTCCTTCATGACAGACCATGAGTATCACAGGACTATATCTGATCACTGTGTTTATGTGAAAAATTTTTCAGATGGTGATGTTGTTATTCTCTTGCTATATATTGATGACATGTTGATTGTTGGCCGTGACACTTAAAAATTGACAAGTTGAAAAAGGAGTTAAGTAAATCCTTTGCAATGAAGGATTTGGGTCCGGCTAGACAGATACTGTGAATGAAAATCTCACGTGACAGGCAAAATGGAAAGCTCTGGTTATCTCAAAAAAAAAATACATTAAGAAATTGTTCAACAGGTTTAACATGAGCAATGCTAAAGAAGTCTCAACTCCACTTGCAGGTCACTTCAAACTGAATATCAAACAGTGTCTCACAAGTGAGAAAGATAAAGAAGACATGAAGAAGGTTCCTTATGTTTCGGCTGTTGGTAGTTTGATGTATACTATGGTTTGCACCAGGCCAGATATTACTCATGCAGTTAAAGTAATCAGTCGGTATCTCTCTATTCCTGGTAAGGAGCATTGGAATGCTGTCAAATGGATTCTCAGGTATCTCAAGGGAACTTCTAGATTGTGTCTATCTTTCGACAATGGTAAAACTATGTTAGATAGATACACTGATGCAGATATGGCAGGTGATCTTGACAATAGGAAGTCTACATCTGGGTACTTGATGATTTTTGCAGGGGGAGTAGTGTCATGGTAAAGCAAGTTACAGAAGTGTATCGCCCTTTCTAGTACGGAGGCGGAGTACATCGCAACCACTGAAACATGCAAGGAGACTCTTTGGTTGCAGAAATTCCGTCAATAGTTGGGTATGAAACAAGAGAAGTATGGTCTTTATTGCGACAGTCAGAGTGCTATTCATTTGTGTAAGATCTCCACATTTCACTCTCTATCCAAACACATTGATGTGAGATATTATTGGATTCGAGAAGTATTGGATTTCAAGTTATTGACACTTGAGAAAGCGCATACAAATGATAATGGTGCTAATATATTTACCAAATTTTCAACCCAAATTTCCAGCTTTTCACAAGTCTCTTCAGCTAATCCTCCTATAATACTTAAGGATTACATGCTTTTCCTAATATTATTCTCCAAAGAAAACTCGGGTAACAAGCTGCAATTCTAGCTTCATCTTCTCGGTTATTTTAGTTTTCTTTTTCAACACTTAGTCAGTCACTAAACAAGATTTCCCTTTAGCTAAAACCCATTTTCCTAGCTAAAATTCAACATGCAGCTTAAGCATTCAATTATACCAGATAAGCAAGAGAATGTTGCAGCATTTTACCTCCCTTTTCCTACAATCAAAGCCGAAAAAAGAAAAATGCAGGCAGACTCCTTCCTCCTTCGATTCTTTATGATGAGATGCTCCAAGTTCCCCTTTTTCTCTACCTTACTCTCTTACTCACTTGGTTGTGGCTGGAAGGAACTAGAGATGCTCCCTCACTCTCACTTTTCCTCACGGTTTTAGGTATAAAGAAGGGAAAAAGTTTCGGTTGCTCTGTTTTCTTTCTTTTGTTTCCTCTCGGTTGATGATATCAAAGTGGCTGATCACTCAAAACTTGTTCTTCAGTCGGTGGATGATGATTACAAAGTTCCTCCACTCAGTTTCTACTTCTAAAGCTTAGATATCCTGCTGGTTGCATAATAGTTTAGCCAAGGTTCAGGGTTAGTTAAGTCTTTTAACATTAGCTCATTTGCTTACTAAAACTGCAGTTTTTATTAATTCATACGTTAACTCCTAACCTTATTTGTATTCCTTGATCCAGTAGGTTCTCACACATTTGCTTTTAAAGAAAATTAACTAGACATGTACCTAATTCAACTATATAATAAATTCAAATGTCACAATTTGCAATATGTCCATCATATGTTTATTTGATTATCTAAATTTTTCTACACCATTCTATTATTTGTTTATTAATATACATATACATATATTTTATCTTTATCATTATTATTATTGTTTTTATTATTATTTTTCCTAAATTTTAAATTTTATAGGAATTCAATTATGCATTTAATTTAATCATTCATTTGTTACATATAATATTTCTAATAACAGATTAAATGTAATGAAATAAGTTCAAAGTGTACATATAAATTTCCGAGTTCTCACAATTGTTTTAAAAGGCATTTCTGAGGCGAGTCCCAAATGCCTCGAGGCGTAAGTGTTGTTGGGCGTTCGCCTCATGCTATGTCTTGAGGCGTAGGTATGGGGCAAACACCTGGGTGTTTAGGGCGTTGGGCATTTGGGGTGTTAGAGACGTTTTTGAATTATTATTTTTTTTAATTTTGAACTTTAATTTTACTATTTTATTTTTCTTATCTTTGTTTCATGTCCTTATTATTATTTAATAATTTTGAAGAATTATTTCATTTATTTTCTCTTTGAAAATAGTTTGGGAGAAATACAAAATAAAATCATCCATGACCTTGTTTCCCATTTTTTTTTTCTTTTTCTTTGATTCCAAAGTATAACTATTTTTTTATTAACATGACTCTGGATGGCTAATGTATGAGTTAAGAGCTATGTTGTGATTTTACTTGTTAAAACAATAATTTTTTTATAGTTTTTATAATTTTATAAAAAATTTTAATATTTATTATTAACATATATACACAAATATATGTATGAATATTATAATTTTGTAGCATTATTTTATATATTTAAAAAATCAAAATTTGTGAGACTTACGCCGGACACCTTGGGACTTTCACCCCGCTTGGGCGAACATAGGACGCCTCACCGAATGCCCTCGTCTTTTAAAACATTGGTTCAGATATCTAATGTTGCTAATATGATACCAAATATGATAATACAAACCATCAATTTTAGCTTGCATAACATATGAGGAAGGTCAAAATAATTATGCGGATTCAAACACTAACTACGAAATGGGAGATTATGAAAGTCAATGTAAAAGTGGAAACTATAGAACAAAGAATAATAGGTATAGTAACCAGGAAAGGCACAAATAAGAGCAAAACAAATCAATGGCAGAAAATAAAAAACTTGATCCAGTGGAAGCACAATGAGAAGTATGTTATAACTGAGAAGTATTTTGTATTTTTAGCTACATGTGAAGGACCATTTGAATTCAATTCAACATGACGAAAATACATCCATTGCCAACTATAGGATTTATCATGCAATTAAGGAATGTTGAAAAGTTTCACATTAAAAGCTCAAATCAATCACCAAATTCAAATTCAAATAGCAATGCTGAAGCTATATGTGTTATTCTATCATGAAGTAAGACTTTTCAAAAATGTATTTATTGAAGTTTAATGAATAAACAGCAACAATTATTTAAAAGTTCGAGACAAAACTCAATTACATGCACTTAATTTGAGGCTTTATATGGTAGCAACAATCTTGGTTGTAAGCAGTAATGGTTATTAAAAAACTTCAATACTAGATTCAATTTTTGGAATGTCTTTCTGGATAATATTTGCATATATTTCATTCATTGAGGAACAATATTTACATGTCGTCTTCATTAAGTTGTATTAGAAGGCAATCAAAAGTTACAAGGTTCATTTAGCCTCAACAAAACAAGCAGTCATTCTGTGAGAACTCGCAAATTTTCTTATTTTAAATTCCTATTATGAGCTCATTTAAATATTTATTTGGCCGTTTAATTTGAATATTTTATGTCAACCTCTTTATACTCAATTACATGGAACTATGACTTACTTATATTTTTAAAGTGACTTGTTTCAAAATTTAATTTTTGAACCTCGTTAAGTGAGAATAGAGAATGCGCATTTGGAAACAATAACCGATTCGAGAGTACAATGAGTTTGGAAAATTGGAGACTTATACATTAGTCTTAAAATAGGTATTTTTATGTTTAAGTACTCAAGTATTAGTTAGTGATACCATCGTTATAAGAGTTCCTTAGAAATTTTGCCGTACTGCGCGCGAATTGAAAGTTTGCGTATATCAAGACGGAGCGGTTAATTGAAGATTTAAGAAATTTATTCTAGACTATTAAGAGTGAATAATAATAGTATGAATAGAAGTGCATTAGAGGTTTAGTGCACTAGTGAAACAAATTCGAGAGAAATCGAGCACAAAACGCGCGCGTGCGGTCGCGGAGGGAGAATTGATTTTTGAGATAATTTGAACCACACATTTAAGCTTCCCAAGGAAGCTTCATTTTCAGCAAACACACCCTCTCTCTTCTGTGATGGCCCCACCTCCCCCTAGGGCGTACCCCAGGGTTCGGCGGGTCGCCTGCCCAGCTCTCGCCGGGACTCAGTCGTTCACTACAGTCCTCAATTAAAATAGGAATAAATCACAAGAATAAATAGGGCAGCGATCCAAACTTAAAGCGGAACTTATATACATTGCCATCCCAAAAAGGAGTACAAAGATCGAATATACAAAGGTTCTCAATCCTTCATACGTCCAGCCCGTGCCAAGCACTAGGGCGAGAACAATTACAAAGAAAAAACAAAAGAACTAGACTAGGCTAGTCTATGCTCTCATCCTGCTCGGCGTCCCCTGTTAAGGAAAACAAAACTAAAGGGGTGAGCTAAAAGCTCAGTGAGGTTCCGAACACATAATCAATTCAATACATTAAACATGGAGTATCAATAAGTCAAGAAATATTTACAACGGAAAGCGATAGTAACACATTCATTAAAAGGATACTGGCTCACATGGAGCTATTCGTTCGTTCGTTCGTTCCCCTGACCTTTCCCCTTATTCCTACAATTATTTGAAAATTTCCTTTTGAGAAATAAAACCCTCGTGCCTTCGTTCGTTCATTCATCCCCTTCCGGACGTTGGCCGGACTCCACCCATCCGGACGTTGATCGGACTCCACCCATCCGGACGTGGCCGGACTACAAGGTAATACTCGAGTATACCAAATTCACCCAGGGTCACCATATCGCCCGACCGAGTCCGCTTCTGGCTCGAGTCGATCGGTAACGAAGGGCAGGGCCCAATTCAGCCAAAAGGCTTACATCATGCGCAACTAATGTTTCAATCGTTAAATCATTGAAAATTTCACATTTCATTTAGGTCGAGCGTGATAAAGTACACGCTCTCCTAGAAAATTCGTTTTGGAAATCATTGAAAACACTTAACACATCATCAAACAACAACAACAAGTCATAAAGTCATGGAGAATATAACAAACAAGAAACACTCACCTAGTTATGCAAAATAACCAGCAAAATATCCTTCCCGATATTACCCTTAGTCACCAATGAAACCTAAGATTGAACAAGAGAACATATTACAGTTTATCAAGCAAAACATTTAAGGGGAAACGAAAAAACCCGACTAACTAGGAGTAAAACGTGTAAAGATGACTTCCAAGTAAAAAGAGGGTTGTTTGGACCCAAGGATGAAAATAACTAGGGTTTCAAAATCAATCACAAAACCAAGCTCAAAAGGCTTATAGAATTCCAACGGAAAACATTTGACTAATGACAAATCAAAAGAAAAATAGATAGGCTAAGAAAATATTCTTTCGGAATCGTAAAGAATCGTTTGTATGACTAAAAGTCACCATATATTCAAGTAGAGGTTATATAACAAGGGTTTTGATGAAAATCATATGGAAAAGGAGGACTCTTAAAACCATACTTGAAAGTAGTTCACTTGTGGCCGAGAACCCTAACTCATACTTCTATATTTTGGGTACGGAGTAAGTAAATATTTGGCGTTTCAAATCGAAGAGGTATCACGTTTTCGAATGGTAAAACGGTCATAGTATTTGCCAAACGAAAATATACAAATTCAAATAGAAACTTAGCCCTCGAGCGAAAATTTGGGCAGCACACCCTTTGTATTTACCTAATTTTCCAGCCATTTTGGCTTCATTATTTTTCTCATTCAAACCCAAGTTTATACACAACAAAAATGCATAGCAATAGCCGTTCCATAGGCTCAAGACAATACAAGGTCATAAATCAACTAATAACAAATGCGGAAATGAAGTTTACAAAAGACATATTTGATAGGGTTTTACGAAAAGAACACATCTGAGGCTACACTTATCAGATTGAGGTGTAATCTATACCATTTCGAAGCTAAGAGAAAGGGCTACAATGTTGAAGAAGGTCACTCAGTCCAGTTTGTAGTGCAACTAGGTCAAAAGATCAATATACCAAACCAGCACCGTCAAAACAGGTTTACAAACCACATTCTGGCTCAAACATCATAAGTCAGGCTCCCTAAATCCAAATCAAGTGATTCCAAAGCCATCCGAAAGCTAAGATACAAGGATACAATTCTTAAGAAGACATCAACAACTAAATCAGAAGCATTCCCAATCAAATTAACCCATTACAGAGGCAATTATCAAGTTCGGGTAGAAACAGGGCAGCAAGGGTAAATCGGTCTTTTCACAGGCTACGTTGCTCCGATTGAGCTGAAATTTTGTAGGAACCTATAAAATATCATTCTATACAATTTTTATGTTTTATTCCAAGCCTAATTCGGCCTCTAACTATGAGTACTAAAACCAGGCAGAACTGAACTGAAATTTTCCAGAAATCTGGGATTCTTGCAATCAATTGCTAATTTCCTTATTTTTAGCTTGCTTCACTACCTTAACTTCCCATATCAGATTATAAACATCAAAGCCTCAATTTTTAAGAACTAGAAAAATTATAGGAAAGCTGTATAAATTCCAATAAAAATGGAAAATCATGATCCAAGCCTCTATTTCACCACATACATCAATAATTCAACCATATGTGACATATTTAGCAACTAATCGCGAATTTAATCGGAGAGTCAAGGTTCTAGCATGTATACCTTTCCAAGGAGACTAGAAACAAGTGTTTAAGGCCTTTGTTCCTCAAGAAAATTACACCGGTAGGTAGCCCTTGTGCTAGATAACAACTTAATCGGAGTAGATTTGCGCGAATAGAAGAAACTTTTCAAGATTTGGAGAAGAACAAGATGAACTCTCTTTGTCTTTCTCTCTCTCTCTTGTCTCGGCTATGGAGCAGAAAAAATGAAGAAGAAAGGCTGTTCTTAGGGAGTTAAGAAGACAAGAGATTAGGATTAATCTAAGCCACAAGTTTGGCCAACACTTGGCTTAATTACAACCACAAAAATTTCTCTTTCTTCTCCTTGCATTT
>NW_020862929.1:0-20097 GCF_003713205.1 Coffea eugenioides
TCAATCAGAATAGACAATCCACAAATTCATTACATTCACATAAGCAGAATAGACAATCATTCATCAAAATATTCAGACATCCATCAAAACAGTACTTAAACATCCAAAATGAAACTTAAAATATCCATTACATTACATATTCATTGTTGAATACCACAAAAACATAAAAGAGACAAACAAAATGCAAATGTCCTAAATGATGAACTAAGTGGATCCAAGTGTCCTCCGAGAGAGCTGATATTGATCAAGATCCTCCTCTTCAGTTTCTTCATCATCTTCAGCAGCCTCATCAACTGGTGCCTTGCCTTTATCTGATGTAGAGGTGCCATGAGGAGTCACAGGGGTTGAAGAACCAGGATCTGGAATTGATGAACTTGGATCAGTGGGGTGTGACTCTTTGTCATGGGAAACTTCCTCAACAACAGGGGGGGAAACAGGAGGTTCTTTTTGTCTAGGAGGCATGTTTGTTGCTCAGAGACATAGTTGAGCAATTAGACCATGTTCTAGAAGAGGAACATGCTGTTGAGTTCACGAAGGAGCTCAATTACTTCATCACTGGAAGAGGAAAATGCCTTAGAGGCAGATTTCCTAGGATGAATGGGAGTGAGTGGAATAGATGAAGGATCATGTGCAGCCTTAGACCTAAGTTCACTAGATGATGCACCCTTATAAGCCCACAGATTATCTTTAAAAACAAGATTTTTCCTTTCAAAATACCCTTTTGTAAAGGCATAAGAAGATGCTTCTTTAGGACAAACACCTAGAATATGGACTTTGTAAAACTCAAAAATCTTTTGAAGAAACTTTCCATAAGATAATTTTCTGCGAGAATCAGTGGCATAGCGAAGTAAAAACTTGCACATGACAAAACCAAAATCAATACGAATTTTTTCTTGAAAACAATAAAAGAGGTACAACTCCATTTTGTTTGCATCAGTTCTATGGCCATCAGTAGGCACAAGCAGGTTTGAAATGATAGAAAAAACAATTAAATTCACAGGGGCCAGATCATTCAATTTAGCATCAGCAGGTGAGGAAAAACTTCTTTTGAAATAGGTTAACATTTTTGTCCCATCAAAATGATTTGCCACAGTCGGGGGCTCTTCATAGGAAAAGAAATTAGCAATCTTATCTTTGCATAAACGTTCAATGGTAGTATTTAAAATGGAGTTCACAATTTCAGAGTCAATGATTAAGTCTACCCCATTAACCCTGGAAAATATTTCAGTTGGGTCAGAACCTTTCCTTAGATTGGCAAAAAATTGATGCAACATATCAGGATAGTAGACATTTGGCATAGAAATAAGATATGACCATTTCTGGAAAGCAAATAGACTCAGAATGGATTCTAAACCTATGGAGCGAAATTCAGAGGGGTTTACAGTTCTTTGAGGGATGACACCCTTCTGGGATATCCAGGAGTATTTGTCTTTCGCAGCATCATCAAAGAATGTAGGAGGAGGGGCTGATTTTGGAGGCGGTTGAGAGGATGTCCCCTGTCCAGATTCAAGCTGAGAGGAGGGTTGTGGTGTAGGCCGTGACATTTGACCCTTGATAGCTCCTCTTTTGAAGCGTTTGGATGTCCGTTTGACAGTGGGAAGACTCTCATCCTCATCCCTGAGTGGATGCTTGCGTCCGGCAGTAACTTTTCCTCCCCTTAGATTCACCATTGTGCGAAATGTATGGAATGATAGATGCAAATGATACACACAGTAGGAGGAAAGTGAATCGCACAAAAATTTTGGAACAAAAAAGCCTTGTAGAAGATTTGACAGAGCGGTTATGAAAAGATAGGGTTTTGAAGAAAATTTGGGAATGTGCGAAGTGATAGATGATTCTGTGAAATGATCAGGAATAATGACTCGCAATTGATCAGGAACTGTTTTGGTTGAGTCAATTTTGGAATGGGGGCTTCAGAACGATATGAATTTGAGAGTGAGAGACAAGAGGGTTTTCGTCCGAGAGGAAATAAAATGGGAAGAGTCTGAAGCAAATGAGGAAGAAAGTTGTTTTAAAAAATGAGCCGTTGCACTGTCGGACGGCCGAACGAAGTTGTGCGTCCGACAGTTGCGTCCGAACAGGCGCAATTCTGGAAAATGGCTGAAGAACATCATCGGACGTCCGTTCATATTCTTTCGGACGTCCGAAGACTTTGAGAAATTTTAGGATGATTTTTCGATTATTCCTAATTTTGATCTTAGATGAATGAACTGATCTAATGGCAGAGCTTTGGTAAAAATATCAGCAAATTGATCTTTAGAACAAACATAATTTACACATATTTCACCTTTTTGAACAAGATCACGAATAAAGTGATTCTTTATATCTATGTGCTTTGTCCTAGAATGATGAATAGGATTTTTGGTCAAATTTATAGCACTAGTATTATCACAGAATACAGGCATGCAGTCATACAACAATCCAAAATCATTGAAAGTGTGCTTCATCCATAAAAGTTGAGCACAACATGCACTAGCGGCAATATATTCCGCTTCGGTTGTAGACAAAGATATTGCATTTTGCTTTTTGCTAAACCAAGAGACTAAACAATTTCCAAGAAAATGACAAGTTCCACTAGTACTCTTTCTATCCACACGACAACCTCCAAAATCAGCATCCGAATAACCATATAGTGCAAACTCATTAGATCTAGCATACCAAAGACCATAGTCTAATGTACCTTTCAAATACCTAAAAATCCTTTTTACAGCATTCAAATGTGATTCTTTTGGACAAGATTGAAATCTAGCACACAAGCAAACAGCAAACATAATATCAGGTCTACTTGCGGTTAAATAGAGTAGGCTTTCGATCATACCTCTATAATGCTTTTCATCCACATGATTACCTTCTTCATCTTTGTCAAGCTTTGTAGAAGTGCACATTGGAGTTCCAACTTGCTTTGAGTCCTCCATGCCAAACCTTTTCAGCAATTCCTTGGTATATTTTGCTTGATTTATAAAAATTCCCTCAAGCGCTTGATGTATTTGAAGTCCAAGGAAGAAATTTAATTCTCCCATCATACTCATTTCAAATTCATTTTGCATAGTGGTGGAAAACTCCTTGCATAGATACTCAGTAGTAGCACCAAAAATAATATCATCAACATATATTTGCACAATAAGAAGGTCATTCAAGCCCTTGCTTAGTTAAAAAGATGTGGTTGTCCACAACACCCCTTTTGAAAACCATTTTCAAATCAAAAAACCACTTAGTCTTTCATCCAAGCTCTTGGAGCCTGTTTAGACCATATAAAGCTTTAGATTAGTTTAAACACATGACTTGGAAATTTTGTATTTTCAAAACCGGGGGGTTGATCCACATATACTTCTTGATCAATAAAACCATTTAAAAAGGCACTTTTAACATCCATTTGAAACAATTTGAAGTCTTTAAAGCATGCAAAAGCAAGAAGCATTCTAATAGATTCTAATCTTGCTACGGGAGCAAATGTTTCATCAAAATCAATTCCTTCTTCTTGTGCATATCCTTTGGCAACTAATCTGGCTTTATTTCTTACAACAACACCTTTATCATCCAACTTATTTCTAAAAATCCACTTTGTACCAATGATAGGTTGATTTTGAGGTCTATTAACAAGTGTCCAAACTTCATTTCTCTCAAATTGATTAAGTTCTTCTTGCATTGCCAAAATCCAGTTTTCATCCTTTAAAGCATCATTGATATTTTTGGGTTCAAAGAGAGAAACTACAGCAAAATTGTCAATCAATTTTCTAGATGAGGAACGAGTGTTTACCTTCTCGGATGGATCACCAATTATAAGCTCTTTTGGATGATTTTGGCTGAATTTCCAAGCCTTGGGAAGATCTTTGAGTGGATCATCATTTTTGTCTTCATCATCTTCTTCTTGATCATTATGAACTTCATTTTCCATTTCAGTTGCTGCTGGTTTAGAGCTTCCTTCATTTCCAATTGATAGCTTTTCCATTCCTTCTCGAACACCTACATCATCATCCTCACACGAACTTTTGGAATTATCATCATTTGTTTCATCAAATGTTATATGTATAGCTTCTTCAATCAAAAGAGTCCTTCTATTAAAAACTCTATATCCTCTTTTATTCTCACAATACCCCAAAAATATTCCTTCATCAGATTTTTTATCAAACTTACCTAGATGTTCCTTTAGATTCAAAATAAAGCATTTACAACCAAATACTTTGAAATAACCAACCGTAGGTTTCTTATCAAAAATCAGCTCATAAGGAGTTTTCTTTAAAATAGGTCTCAAAAGTATTCTATTCATCACATAACATGCAGTGTTTACCGCTTCAGCCCAAAGGTATTTAGGCAAACTACATTCACTTAACATAGTTCTAGCAGCCTCTTGTAGTGTCCTTCCTTTCTACAACACCATTTTGTTGTGGAGTTCTTGCAATTGAAAACTCATGTGTAATGCCATTATGATCACAGAAATCTGGAAAACCACAATATTTGAATTCCGTTCCATTATCACTTCTAATCCTAACAATTTTTAAGCCAAGAAGATTTTGCACTTTAGCAAACAATGAAGTAAAATTCTTGAAGGCATCATCTTTATGAGCAAGAAATAGCACCCAAGTGTATCTAGAATAATCATCAACAATTACAAAACAATATCTTTTACCACCCAAGCTAGTAATTTGAGTGGGACCAAATAAATCAAGATGCAAGAGATCCAAAGGTTTAGAAGTAGATACACACATCTTAGGTTTAAAGGAATTTTTTGTTTGCTTCCCAAATTGACATGCATCACATATTTTGTCCTTATCAAAACTGATTTTTGGCAAGCCTCTAACCAACTCCTTTTTCGAAATTTCCTTTAGTAAATCCATGTTAAAATGACAAAGTCTTCTATGCCACAACCAAGGATCTTCATTTGAAGCTTTAAGACATTTCAAGCTAGATGAATCAATTTTATCAAGAACCACAATATATATGTCGTTGAACCTCTTACCTTTGAACACAATATTATATTTGGAATCAAGCACAATGCATTCATGTTTTTTGAATAACACAGTCAAGTCTTTATCACATAATTGACTAACACTAAGCAAGTTATAACTTAAGTTATCAACTAAGAGCACATTATGGACAAAAGTTTCACCATCCTTACCAACATCTCCTATACCAATTGTCTTAGCTTTCACATCATCACCGAATGTCACCTTTCCACTTGATTTTGATTTTAGCTTTATGAACAAGGAGGGATCACCGGTCATATGCCTTGAGCAGCCGCTATCAATAAACCATTTGGACTTGTTTGATCCTTTTTTCTGAAATAGAAAGTGTTTGGTACCCTTTTTAATTTTTTGGTCTGCCAATAGTTAGCATTGTATCTAACTAACACATGCATTTCATCCCTTTGTTCAGATTTGCTTTGCACATAGGCAATCACCTTTCAAATGCCCTCTTTGACAACAAAATCACACATAATGGAAGAGTCCTTAACATGTACGTGGTTTGACATATCTCAATCCACCTTTCTATATGTGTGAAACCATGTGCATTTTTGTGTGTGCAATGTTCTTTGAAAAAATAGTAGGATGTGTAGGGTGAACATGTTCCTTTTGATAAACTCTGCTTTCTTGCTTTTCAAAGTCTCATCCAGTTGTCCATTTTCTTTTTAAATCACCATGTCTTTCCTTCAGCAGTTTACAAATATTTGTCTTATCTATCAAGCGCATTCTGAACATCAAATCCGGCTCTTACAAACATTTCATTGTCAGTTCTTAGTTGTTTATTTTGTGAAGGAACATGCATTTTCATGAATGAGAAAAAGCAATTTTCTGTTTTAGCTGCTTGTTCTTATCAAAGATTCCTTCAAAGCATTATGCAGTTTTTTCAACAAAGGATTCAAGATCATCATCTTCTCATGCATCAACTTTAGGATTGAGAGTGTATGAAGTACCTCATTATCTCAATAGCATGAGGGCCATTTGAGCTGATTCTTCCTCTTTCTTCAACTTCCCCTTCAGAGTTGCATTCATTCAAGTAATCTGGAAGTTGTTCAATCTTGGCTTTCGATCAGCTTTTCCATCTTTCATTTTCTTCATGGGGCATTCGTTTGCATAGTGTCCAGGCTGTCCACATTCATAGCATTTGTCCACTTGCTTCTTGTTGAATTCTTGTTTTCCTTTGTTCCTTGCATTTGATGAATAATTTTGGAATTGATTGCTAGGTCCTCCCTTTCTGAACTTCCTTTTATTCAAGATTCTTTTGAAACCTCTTGTGATGAGAGCAAGATCATTATCATCACCATCCGAATCTTCATCATCCAAGTGAGCTGGATCATCTTCAATTTGAGTAGTCTTTAGAGCAATATTTCTTTTTGCTCTAGCATCCTCTTACTCCTGCACTTTAGATTTCAGTTTTAACTCATAAGAGGTTAGTGAATTAATGATAGATTCAATAGGCACAGAACTTAAATCCTTAGCCTCATCTATTGCAGTCACTTTATTTTCCCATTCTTTGCCCAATGCATTGAGAATTTTTCTGTTCTTCTCTCCCAAGGTGTACTCTTTGCCCAACACCTCGAGATCTTTGATCAAGTCAGTGAACCTGCAAAACATTTTGTCAATATCCTCAAGAGGTTCAATCTTAAATGATTCATACTTTGTGACCAAGATGGCCTTTCTCTGTTCTCTCACATTGTCACCACCCTCATGGATTTCTCTTAACTTATCCCACATTTCTTTGACTGATTTACAGCCTTTCACTCTAATTGATTCATTTGAATCTAAGGCACTATAAAGAACATTCATGGCCTTGGCATTCAATGTGAGGTTAGTCCTATCTTGAGCATTCATTTCAGCTCTTATTTTTGGCCGAAGCAGCCCTGTATCTGCATCAAGAAAGTTAGCTTCATGCGGTCCTTCACTCACAATAAACCACAGTTCAATATCAATAGATTGCAAAAAGATAATCATCCGTTCTTTCCAGCTAACATAGTTGGAGCCACTGAACATGGGAGGCCTAGTAACAGATTGCCCCTCAACAAAACATAGCATGACTGGTTGTCATCTTTACTCCAAGCCGTTAGAGCTTAATCTCAAGGAGACCAAGCTCTGATACCAATTGTAAGTCCCAAAGACAACCAAGAGGGGGGGTGAATTGGGTTGATTAAAATCTTAACCAAATTTATGCACTTTTTCTTTAATAAAAATTTACCTTCTTTTCTAGTAATGATCAACAAGCAGTAGATTAGAAGACAAGAGCAATATTGATCAGAAACACAAGTATAGACAAGCAATGAGAAATTTTATTAAACAGAAAAGTAAATTAGGGAACAAACCAAGTGTCTACCAAGCTATCCTCAAACTTGAAGACCACACACTAGGAAGAGCAACTTCTCTTAGATGAAAGAAGATCAACTAGATGTACAATGAAGGGAGCACTTCTTCCTTGCCCTAAGCCTCACTTAGTCAAGCTAAGAAGTTTTACAATCACTCAGAAAAACCCTCAACAAAGCTACACTAAAGATCCTTTCAGTCACAAAAGAAATGCTCACCAGAAATTCACACCACTTAAAAACAAATCTTGCTTTGGAGACTATTTTCTAGCTAAAATATCTCTTGAGATCTTGTAAACAAAGTGTGCAAAAAGTCCTTCCTTCGTTCAGAACAGTTTGCTTTTAAAGGGGAACAAAAATGGGCTTCATTAAAGCTTCCAACGGATAGAAGGCAGATGAAAGGTCAGCTAGCCGTTGGGGCTTTCGGACGTCCGACGATCAAATCATCGTCCGAACCAAACGTCCGAAAACCGCCAAGTTGAAGTTAAGACGTCCGATGAGATTTTTGTCGTCCGACAGCACAGCGTCCGATCGTAGGCCGAGAGTTAGCAAGTTATCTTGGAATTTTTCGGACGTCCGATCTGGTTGATATGCGTCCGAGGTGTGCGTCCGATCCTTCCGGACGTCCGACAGTTTCCTTTCGGCCGTCCGACTTGATTGTCCTGTTTTTGCTTCCCATTTTGGTTGTCTTGCATTTCATGACATATTTGAACCTGATTCTTGGATAGACAAAAATACTTGTATTTGAAGGAGGTTAGATAAACATTTCAAAGTACCAAGATTGACAAACTAGACATACTTAAAAGACAGTATCTTTGATCGGAACAAAACAATGACTAAATTCGTTTATATTATTTCAATCTTGTTTGCCACATCCAAAGCATCGTAGACTGGAGTCAATCAAACATATGCTTTCCTTGTTCCATCAGGCCTGATCAATCTTGGTCAGTATAAACGAACTTTTGTGATCATCAAAACCAAGAATAACATGATAGCAATTTTAATCCGATAGAATTTGAAAATTACAAGAATTACTTGATTCCTAGGCAGGCCCTACAATGTGAATTTGAAATTTCATTTGAAAGCGCTCCTGCAAAACATCTAAGGGATTTCATTGCTCAAGGAAAAGGGGGCTGTTAAGAGAGAAAAGCGTGTATACATGTATAAAAGAGTTTTGTAGAATTTTTCTCATATGTATTGCTTTTAAATTTTTCAAACATTGGCATTAATCAAGCTTTTATTCAGCCAATTATTGTTTTGTATGTATATTCATGTACATTTCTTTATTTATTTGAGCTCATTAAGAGATTTCATGATGAATTTTAAGGAATAAGACCGAATTGAGAGTTTTTTCAACCTCCAGCCTGAAAATTCGCAAGTGTATGCTTTCTAAAATCCTTGTGTACACTAGATTGGTAATCTGAGCTACACAATAAGAGTGCTCAAGATTGACAGAGGTCGCTCAAAAGGCCCCATGAGATACCTTTTCTCTTTCACTGTACAATTCATATTTTTGCCCACTTCACTTAACCCCAAAATAAAATCAGTCACATTGATTGATAAATTGGGGCAACTTTGGCTTGAAAATATCCGACGTGTCTAATCTGGTTCAATCACATCTAAGTGAAAGCAAAAATGTGCATTATTCTTGTTTGTTTTAAAAATTTGGAATGACACTTCGAGCATTCGTTTCACCACCTATACAGATTTTTATCATTTGCTCTCCCATTTGAGCCTATAAAAGAATAATTTCGTTTCAAATAAGTGCCTTGGTGATCACTACCCTACATTGGAAAATTTTCAAATATCAAAAAGGGGAATGGATTTTCAATAACCATTTCGTTACTGTGGTTGTCATGAGGTGTAAGAATGATGCTTTGGCCGTCGTTTCTACAACCTAAACACTGATCATCCCTTGCATCCTCATTTGAGCTAAAATTGGTGGTTCTTTTCGAGTGCACATATGATCGCACCCCACATTGGGGAAGGAGATTGGGAAATTTTGAAAAAGGAAAAAGGAAAAGGGGAAAGGGAACCGCAAATTGGGGAGATTTGATTCCACTTGGGTTCCAATTTTGAAAAAAGAAGAAAAGGGAGAAATTTGTCCGCACGGACCGCCTATGTTTCACAGATATGGATGAACAAGGGTCTTCCTCAGTCAGTTAATTCAGATACATGCCAGAAATTTCCCATTAATGAAAGTTTCTTTTCAGAGTTATTGTAAGGGACAGAGCAAAAGTCAGGCCCTCTTCTTTCCCAATCAAACATTCTATCCCTAGTTATCCCTTTTGAGCCTTCAGAATAAAATACTTCGTTTGGCAACCCCTGAGGATCGTAAACCCCACACTGGGGCAAGTTTGAGTTGAAAAGGAAAATTTCGAGAAGTGAAAAAGTGAAAAGCAACAAAATCAAAAAACAAAAGAAAAGAGAGAACCCCAGTTCAAAAATAAACTGGGGCAAATTTTGTGAAATTTCAAAGAATGGCAGAAGGCCGAAAAATCAAAAGAAGAAAGAAAATGAAAGAAAAAGCCTCAGTTGAGCATAAACTGGGGCTAATTCTGATTTAGCCCTAAAATAGGGCTGGCGCAATAATGCGATCTCAGATTCTTCAAACCACTTTTGAAATCCGTTTTCAAGCCTTAACTTTTCTAAGCACCCCACCTGACCCCATTACAAAGCCGAAAGTCCTGATTTCTGTTCTTTGTAATGGCCCTGTCAAGAAAATTTCTGATGCCGGAAAATTTTAACTGTATTCCTGAATTGCTTGGGTATGGGGCTGACGCTACTCACCATGAGAAAACCCACCAGGTCGAGGAAAAGAAAAGGAAAGCGAAAAAAGAAATCAAGAAAAGAAAGTACAAAAATCGACTCTAAAGTCCCTGGTGAATGTTGAGAAAATGCAAACGAATTCTAAGATCTTTGAGTTCAAAATATGGGCAATTTTGGGAAAAATGCGATCTTTGGTGCAATGTCCTTGAAAGACTTATCCTTTAACTATCGTTTCAAGCCACATTACAAGCTAATAAAGTCCATCGTTGACTTATTCCTTCATGACAACCCAAAGTGAGGATTATGCTTGTGAGAAATCCATCAATCATTTGTGATCATGGGAGTACAACCAGTTTTCACAGGTTTAGCTATCGTTTCTACCCATTTGTTGCAAGCTTAAAGCTTATATGTTGACTCAATTTTCTTAAGAAATAAGGGTGACAAACTATTTGCTTTCACTAAGATGTGGTATTGAAGGGATTACATACCATTTGGGCACAAGAACCAGACAAATCTTGACTTCTCATTTCCCTTAACCCCCCCCCCAAAATCAGAAATAAGATCACTGGATTGCTCCTGAAAAATGAGCCAATAAGAGGTGATGATCCATTACCTTAAGCACTGATGCTAAAAGTGAGGAAGAAATCTTTTGTAATTTGGCATTATTTTGAGAATTTCATCATGAAATTTTCTGTGTGGTTTTAAGCAAGACGTTCAGATTTCTTCACATTATATAGGAAACACGGTTCCTTACTTTGTTCAAATAAATGGAGAGGCATCCAAACCAATCTTTGCAAACAAATGGGCCCATACTGGGGCAAAATTCTTATTTGCAAGATTTCGCAAAATAAGCCCACACTGGGGCAGATTTTTTATATAGCTCGTTTGAGGATTTCGTCAAAGGGTCAAGCAAGACTTTCAAATCAATCACACTGCCCTTTTCATGAAAATTTGAGTGCATGTAGGCCCATGTGCAGGTATTCATAGTTGAAATCGACGAAAGAGCATCCGGTGATGTGGAAGGCCTATACCGAAGAAAGAGGGAAAAAGAAGGAAAAAGGGCCCTACACTGGGGGCAAATTATTTTTGGAAAAAGATTCTCTCGAAAAATCAGAAAAATTCAAAAGCCAAAATCAAAAATCAAGTTCAAATTCTTGTTTCTTGAAAAATCAAATTTAATTTCTTGTTTCTTGACAAATCAAATTCAATTTCTTGACCAATTGGATGGCAGGACCGGGTTTTTATCCCGCTGACCGTTCATACTTCATTGGGACCGGGTTTTATCCCGCCAATCTCGGCAGGATCGGGTTTTATCCCGCTGACCGTTCATACTTCATTGGGATCCCGGCCATCCCGTTCAGGCCGGGTTTTATCCCGCCCGGACCTTTGGGGGGGTTTTATCCCGCGGCAGGACCGGATTTTATCCCGCGGGACCGATTCATCTCGGGGACCGGGTTTTATCCGGCAACCGGGTTTTATCCCGCTGACCGTTCATACTTCATTGGGACCGGGTTTTATCCCGCTGACCGTTCATAATTCATTGGGACCGGGTTTTATCCCGCCAATCTCGGTAGGACCGGGTTTTTTCCCGCTGGCCGTTCACACCCCGGCAGGTTCGGGTCTAATCCAACTGACCAATTCATCACACTGGGGCAAATTTTCGGATAATTTTTCGAGCAAGCCTTACACAGTCTTCTCATACATACCAGCATTTCTTCTACTTTGCCACTAGCCGTTGGGTCAGTCCCACTAGTGCACATTTCATTTTTATCGCCACTAGCCGTGGGTCAGTCCCACCAGTCCCATATGTGACTTTGAAACTTGGAAACAATTATACTTTGAAATACCATTTGGGTCGACGAAATGGAGAAAAGTATATCTATTAGTCATAAATTTTATTTTTCCAAGGGTACAAGGTCAGCCAAGTTCTATCTTATATACCTCGATAAAAGAAGGTGCAAATATCTTAGATGGTTCAAGTGGTAATCGCTCTTAACCCTTACTCAAGTTACAAATATGTTTACCTAGCCCTCGAGCGTAAATTTGGGCAGCACGCCCTTTGTATTTACCTAATTTTCCAGCCATTTATGGCTTCATTCTTTTCCTTAATCAACCCAAAGTTACACACAACATAATCTTATTTCATTAGCCGTTCCATAGGCTCAAGGTAATACAAGTACAAAATCAGGCTAACAACAAGTGCGGAAATGAAGTTTAAGTTAGGAAACAAAAGGCAGATTTGACGTGTTTTTACGTAACGGACATAACCGAGGCTATGCTTATCAGATTGAGGTGAAACTTATACTGTTTCGAAGCTAAGACAAAGGGCTACAACTTTGGTGAAGACTACTTAGCCCAGTTCTCATCCTAACTAGTTCAAAGTTACCAAAACAACCCCAGATTTTCCAGTTCGAAGCTCACTGTGACATTCAACTAGCAGTCATGATTCATTCAATCATATCTCAGCACACGTAACTCCGATTCAGGTAATTCCAAAGCCATTTGAAAGCTAAGATACAAGGATATAATTCTTAAGAAGACATCGACAACCAAATCAGTAGTATTCCCGGTCAAACTAACCAATTACAGAAGCTAATTATCAGTTTCGGACAGAAACAGGGCAGCAGGTGTATTTCAGTCTTTTCATAGGCTACGTTACTCCGATTGATCTGAAATTTTGTAGGAAACTATAAAATATCATTCTATACAACTTTTATGTTTTGTACTAAGCCTATTTCAGCTTCTAACATGATGAAATAGAACCGGACAGAACTGAAGCTAAGATTTCCAGAAATCTGAAATTTTACGGTTTCAAAGGAAACTTTCTTCATTTCTAGCTTCAATCACCACCACAACCTCTTATATAAGCTTAGATACAACATATACTATCAATACAGCAAGTATAGGCAGAAAATCATTCAAATCCTAACTCATTGTCATCACTACAATCACCCAAAATCACATGAACTAAACATCACAAGCAAGTTTACAAGGTATTACTCAACTTAGACTAAACTAAGGGAAGTAAATGTGAAGGTCAGCCCATATACCTCTCAAAGATGCTTCCAAGAATTATCCACCACCTCTTCTTGTGATCTTTTCCCCCACCAAGCTATCCAAGTACTCAAAGAAGGATTTAACCGGTTTAAAATCCTGTTTTTTTTTCTTTTCCCACTCAAATGCTTCAAACTCAAGATGAAGTGAGGTTGTTCTCTCTTGCTCTCCTCTCTCTCCCTCTTGGCTGTTATGGTGCAGATATGAAGAGCTTTTGGAGTTGTTTTTAGAGATAAATATGGTGATAAGAAGGCAACACAAAAGGTTTGGCAAGAAACCATAGATGGGTGACACTTGTCACCACCAAAGCCATCCAAGTTTCTCTTTCTTTTCCTTGCATTTTGGGCCACATGTTTTGGTTATAAGGCTGAGGATGGAGAAGATATTTATGTGGTGGTAGGGAAGTGGTGGTCAAGTGGTGGGTTCAATCGGTAGTGATCGATACCCGTCGGTTCGAGCCGATTTTCCTTAAATCGCGTATACTAGGGTTTTAACTTATAATTCACTAACTTATTATTATCACTTCTAATCACACTCTTAATATCATCTAAAACTCACTCTAAATCACCAAATTTGATCCCCACTCTGTACCGGATAGTCACACTACGGATAGACGTAAAAATCCTAATTCGCTCTAACTTGAAAACGAAAAGTGACACCCTACTTTCTAGGTTCATTTACACTTATTGTGGGGTGATTGAGTAGTAGGGCTATTATAAATGAATAATTTCCAAATAAAAGGGCATTTTTAAGGAAAACGTGAGGGGTTTTACAATTCCATAAATTGAATTTAGGGTTTCGGTTAAAATATGAGAAATTTGAGAAAACGGTCAGTCACAAGTGGAACTAGGGTTTTGATTAGACGTTAGGGTTTCTAGAATTTAAAACAAAACAATGTCTTAAAATAAGAATAAACCAAAGGAAGCATAATATTTTTTTTTTTTTTGGAGACTAAACAACAATAGTATCATAAAAGTTGGGGTATCACAGAGAAGGTGGAAAAAGGGGAAACAACCGACTTCAACTTCAGTCCCGAGGGTATTCTAAAATACCGAAATCGAGTGGTGGTGCCTAAAGATGAGGCGACAAAAATGGAGATCTTAGAGGAAGCTCATCGGTCCAGATACACAATCCATCCGGGTAGTAGCAAGATGTATCAGGATCTGAAAGGAGCCTATTGGTGGGACAATATGAAGAAGGAAATCGCTCTGTACGTGCAGAAATGTCTCGTTTGCCAACAAGTTAAGGCGGAGCATCAAAAACCATCGGGTTTGTTACAACCCCTTGAGATACCCGAGTGGAAGTGGAAAAACATCACAATGGACTTCGTTTCAGGTTTGCCGCGAACACAACGAGGACACAATGCCGTCTGGGTGATCGTCGATCGATTAACCAAATCGGCCCATTTCTTACCGGTAAACATAAAGTATTCCATGGACAAGTTGGCTCAGATGTACATGGACAAGATCGTGAGGCTACACGTCGTTCCTGTGAGCATCGTCTCCGATAGGGATCCCCGTTTCGTATCTAGGTTTTGACAGAAATTCCAAGAAACTCTGGGGACTAAACTCAACTTGAGCACGACCTATCACCCTCAGACGGATGGACAATCGGAGCGAACAATCCAAACTCTCGAGGACATGCTGCGGACCTGCATTCTGGATTTTGGAGGTAACTGGGGTCAACACATGACCTTAGTAGAGTTCATGTATAATAAGAGCTACCATTCGTCGATTCAAATGGCTCCATACGAGGCACTATATGGTCGAAAATGCCGGTCACCGATCTAATGGGATGAAGTTGGCGAGAGAAAGGCACTGGATCCAGCAACTATTCCATGGATGGAAGAAGCTCGAGAAAAGGTTAAATTGATACGACAACGACTCCAAACAGCTCAAAGCCGACAAAAGAGCTACGCGGATAATCGAAAAAAAGATTTGGAGTTCTAAATTGGGGACCATGTGTAGACACCAAATTTTCAGTGTAATTTCATTTACTCTTTTTTTCGTTTTTATTTGTCGTACTAGGTTTATTCACTTTTTAGTTTTTAGTTTTTTATTTTATTATTTTATTTTTAAGTTTTAGCATAGAATTTCTCGGAAAAAGGAAAAGCATTCAAAAATTATGCTTTAGTTGTTTTGATTTAAATTCAATGTTTTTTTGGGGAAAATATGAAAAATGAAAAAGGGGGAAACCCGATTGCGGGTTTTGGGCTATTTAAGGAAAAAAGGAAAAAGGAAAAAAAAAGGGAAAAAGAAAGAAAAATTAGCATTTCATTTTTATTTTTTTTATGCCTAGTTCCGCTCATTTTATTCAATCTTTCTTCATCAGTTATTTTTCTTAATTAGTTATTTATATTGTGTTAAATTATTATTAAAAAAAAAAAGAAGGAAAATGAAGCCGCATACAGCGGCATCTTCAGGAAATGTGGCTGGCATCGGAGGGCTCTAAGATGCCCAGTAAAACCTCCACTCTGATCCTCACCTTTCAGGTGAGGGTTTGAGAGCGGGTTCCAAGTATAAATAGAACAAGAAGCGCAGCTTTGGAAAAAGAGAGAGTCTGCGGGGTTAGCTAGGAGGGAGATGGATGAAAGAAGAGGGACCGACGGCTGGATAAAAAGAATAGGTGATGGCTAGAATCCCAAAGGAAAGGGGGGGAAGCAGAGTGACGGCGGAAAAATCTAGAGCAAGGGAGAGAGCTGAGGTTCTGTGGGGAGAGAGAAGAAAAGCTAGGTTTTGGAAAAAACTTCAAGGAAGCTGCGGGGAAAATCTGGTGAGCGGCTGAGTGAAAGAAAGGGCCGAGGGTAGAGAGAGAATCTGGGCAGTAGGGAGAAAGCCAGGGAAAAGGGTTTACGGCTGAGAAGAAAAGAAACCAAGAGAGTTGCGGTCAATTCAGCCTTGCCCACGAAACCATAAATTTCTGCACAAACTCCAACCTTGGGAGAGAAATTTCGTTCGGAAATTTGGCAGAAATGACGCCTGAAACGTCTTCGAATCTGTCTCTACATTTGCCGACCTCATTTCTGGTTCATGTTCAAAGGGCCAACGAGTCGACTGCAGCTGCTTTCTTTGCTCGTTTCCTTGTTCAAGTTCGGTCAGAAGGCTTCATCAGGTCCTCTTCTGAACTAATCTTATAGTTCCTACCCTTGTCACTCGTTGGTCTAAACATTTGCAGTTCTCTTTCGTTCCCTTTTGCTGCCATCGGTTTGTATTTTATGCTCTGTCTTGATTTCCTTTTTTGATTCCTTTCAAAGCTGATTTTATGAGAATAGGATATGAGGCAGCTAGATGGTTTTGTATGTTTAAGAATTATCGGACATTTTGTGGAAGGTGATAAAGGTCCAAACTTTGAGTCTCTGTTTGCTTGTTATGGTGATGCTAAGCTAGTTGCAGCCGCGTTGATAGAGTCATTTTTTTGGGGGGGGGGGTTGTTGAAGCTTTGGTTTGCTTGAAGTCTGTGGCTTGCCATGAACACGTTTGGAGTTGCTTACTTTCTTCTTGCTGCCTTTTCCATTTGTTCCGTTTCTAGCACCTGGTTCTTCCGAACTTGTTTCTTCTTTCCAGAAGGTGGGGAGCATTGTTGCTTGATGTTTTTGTATGAGGATAAGAATGATTTAACATGGGTTTTGCTCTTCAAGATAATGTTTTGATCTTATGGTACGGCGAACCCATTTTATGATACTTGCTATACTTGATGCAAACTCATTTTCGCAGATTGTATGATGCTTGTTGTTGGGATCTTTGGATAGATAAATCTTGTGGGAAATTGTCGAAGAAATGGGATGAAGTTTAGTGGTAATTGGGTTGACAAATTTATGGTTTGTCCGTGAGTTTGCAAATGATTTGATGCTAGATAGAGTTGCAGCAGAGCTTGCAGAAAGAAATTGCAAAACTTTGTCATTTACCTTCGGTCTAAATTTCTGGTGTATAAACATAAAGATTTTCGGATAAAAGTGGGAAGAAAGCTTTGTTATCTTGTTGCTTTGATTCCAGTTTTTGGTTTGGCTGAATTTGTTAAGGGATGTTTGAATGAAAGGAAGTTTGCATCTGCTAAAGGAAGCTCGCAGAAATTGCAGAATGTAGCATGCAGAATGTAGACAAGAAAGCTTTGTTTTCGTAGCTTGCATGCAAAATGCTTCCAAAAATGACATTTTCACCCTCAAGTTTCCCCTTGTTACACTATGGCCCAAACAATTGAAAACTCAATCAAATTGACCCCTCCTTGAACTTTCACTTCCTTTCAATGGGATCCTTGTCTAATGAATATGAATTGTTTAGTTTGTTTGACTACCTTGAGCGATTCAATTTCATGTTTATTTTTATTTCATGTGATTATTTGTTAATTAAATTGGTACCCTGACCATTTTATTGTTTTGGAGGGTAAATTAGTAATTTCACTTCGTTAGGGCATCAACTCAAGGGAGGTATGACTTCTTTTATCTTTTTGTCTCTCCCCTATGTGACCCAACGTGCTAAGTGAGAATTGCATGTCTACTTGCTTCCCTTGCCATTCCTTAATTCCTTTCATTTATTTCATTTTACTTTTGCTTTTTATTTAAGTTATTCTTTATGGGGTATGTGTACACCTCTTGGCTTGTAATAGATAGGGCTTGGAGAGCATTTTTGTCCATTTTTCCCCTTCCCCTTTTGTTTTAGTTAGCAAATGTAATAGGTTCATTAGATTGATTGCTTGCTTTCGTTGCTACGTGCTAATTTGCTTTATTAGGCTCTTGCATTTAGTCGAGCATGCTAAGTGTTATGTGCTACGTGTTTATAGGTGATTGGCATGTCTACTTGCTTTCTATAGTCATAGATGAATGTGATGGATGAATGCACGTCACCACACTAGTCCAACGCTAGTTGTGGCTCATTGTCCCGTTTTCCACTAGTCCAACGCTAGTAGGAATTCATAGATATGGGCTAGTCCAACGCTAGACGCTTAGGGATTTCCCTCGCTAGTTCATACTTGCATGTTTCATTACATTTCATGCATTTTTCTTAGTTTTCTAGCATTTGGCATGCTCCTCCAATCCTTTCCCCTTCATTTTAGGCTTTTGCATCTTTATGCTAGTTATAGGGTACATTTGCCTGAGAGTCCCCTTTAGGTAAGGGAAACGAGCGAGTGTGGCTACAAAATAGCCTTAGCACGCTAGTTCTTCCTTCTAATCAAAGGGAAAATTAAAATCACAAAGTTAGGAGTCATTCCCGCACCCGACTTGATGCACTCCTCTAGGTTCATGCACTCTCATTCTTATCATATCACTTCCTCACTCTTTTATCCACATTTTCTCACAACTTATATTTTTCGCAATCCACATGCCATGTTCACACACTTTCCCTATCACTTATTTATTTTCTATCGCACGAATTGCACCCAATTGCACTTATATGCATTTACTACTATTGTACCATATTTTCATCCACTTGCACACATGCACTTTTCTTACATTTGCACACTTGCACTTACATTTGTAGTTTTATTTTATTTTGCATTCTTCTCACATTTTCACACCTGCACTCATACTTGAGTCTTCATTTGCATTACCCGTGACCTCTATGAGGACTTTCCTTATTGGCCACCACAACTCATGTGGTTGGGACCAAAAAGCTTCATAAGAGACATTTTAGATTTAGGATTGCATTTTTTTAGCATCCATTAGTCATGTCCAACATGCAACACATACTTTGGGTAGAAAAATTGGGAAAAGAAGGGCTAAGTCACACAACTAGCTTTGGCTAGGGTAAGGGAATGCCTTAGGCTTTGCCTTTGCCTTCTCCCTTATCAAACGTGATCCTCGATCCCTTTCTTTGGTTACGTAGACCTAAAAGTTCTTTTAAAAGGGTTTTACTTTCCAAAAATCACTTTTTGGGTGACTTGGTACACCCTAACTCTATACCAAGTGGCGACTCCATTTTCCATTCAAAAACCCTTTTTGAACTTTGTTTGGCCAAATCGTCGCATTTTCAAGTCCCACGGCCTTTTATCTTTAGTCTCACACACGCTCACATACGTATCTCACACACTACTTTCACACCACATCAAAAAGTGGGGCGCGACACCATGTGTTTCTTAAAGTCACACCATTACGGAACATCACAGCAGGTAGAGGAAAGAAGCTCCAACCGAGGTTCGTTGGACCTTACAAGATTCTCCAAAGGGTTGGTAAGGTAGCGTATCGCCTGGAACTACCGTCCAGTCTTTCTAGAATTCACGACGTCTTTCATGTCTCAATGCTTAAGAAGTACTATCCCGACCCGTCTCATATCTTACAATCGGAGGAAATCGAGATAGATGAATCGCTCACTTATGAAGAGAAACCCGTACAGTTGCTTGACCGAAAAGTTAAAGAGCTGAGAAATAAAAAGATTCCTTTGGTAAAGATATTGTGGAGAAATCATGGGGTAGAAGAAGCTACCTAGGAAGTGGAGGAAGAAATGCAAAAGAAATACCCTGAACTGTTCGTGAATCAAGGTGAGAAATTTCGAGGGCGAAATTCTTTTAAGGGGGAGAGAGTGTGAGAACCCGTAAATTTTCTCATTTTCTAGGTTTTATTCTACTTAATTGCATGCTTTTCTGCATTTTCTTTATTAGAAAAAATTTTCTAGAAAAATTTTATGAGTAAATATAGTTTTTAGATGATTTTTCTAGTATCGGGTAGTTTTTGAGAAAGTAAGAGTGTATACCGGGCGTGGGACCCGCTAGCGCTGAAAGTTCGGTAAAATTTGGTCGGTTAGGTTAAGTTTCGTATACCGGGATTATTTTAGCAGGTGCTAGGAGATAACTAGAGGTTGCTAAATGAATTGGTGTGAGAGGGACAAAAGGATAGCCATGCATTTAATGAAAGTGACAAGTGTCACTTAGTGATTAACCTTTGGACTTTGACCATGTCGCGCCCCACTTTTTGAATGAATGTGTGAAAGTGAAAACGATGAAAGGCCATGGGACTTTGGGAATGCGACGATTTGGCCAAGTGAAGTTCAAAA
>NW_020862930.1:0-20000 GCF_003713205.1 Coffea eugenioides
GGTTGCCCGGGATTCGAAACCGGAACTAGTCGGATGGAGTAGAAATTTTCTTTGTTAAATTAAAAAAGTAAACATCCCTCCCCAAGCCGTGCTTGCATTTTTCATTGCACACGGCTTTCTCTATGTATACATCAGTTCTTTTTTTTTAGAAAAACTTTAATTTAAAGAATAATCGGTTGATTTAACCCTTATTACATTAACATTTCAAAATAGTAGAAGTAAAAATTTTTATTATCTCTTAGGAAAATTGGCATTTACAAGACCTCAGGATAAATCATTGATAATTGGTCAGATCATTGATATAAATAATATCCAAATACCAAATTCGATTTCTATATACCCCCCGAAAAGTAGAAGAAGTTCTTGAGAAGGTCAAAGAAAGAGCTTCTTCTTCCGACGTGAGGAATTTTTCCAAAAATTCCGAGCCTAATCCTTTCAAAAAAGCACGCACAGTACTTTTGTGTTTCCGAGCCAAAGTTTTAGCACAAGAAAGTCGAAGTATATATTTTATTCGATACAAACTCTTTTTTTTGGAAGATCCGCTATAATAATGAGAAAGGTTTCTGCATATATGCCAAAATCGGTCAATAATATCAGAATCTGCCAAATCAGTCCAAATCGGCTTACTAATAGGATGTCCTAATAAGTTACAAAATTTCGCTTTAGCCAATGATCCAATAAGGGGAATAAGTGGAACAAGGGTATCAAATTTCTTAATAGCATTATTGATTAGAAATGCATTTTCTAGCATTTGACTTCGTACCATTGAATGGTTTAGTCGCACACTTGAAAGATAGCCCATAAAGTTAAAGGAATAATTGGGTAATTGGTTTATATAGACCCTTCCCGGGTGAAACCAAATACCAAAATGACATTGCCAAAAATTAACAAGGTAAGATTTCCATTTATTCATCAAAAGAGGCGTCCCATTTGAAACCAGAATGGATTTTCCTTGATACCTAACATAATGTATGAAAGGATCTTTGAACAACCATAGACTGGCTTGAAAATCCTTAGCAAAGACTTCTACAAGACGTTCTTTTTTTTCATAGAAATATATCCGTTCAAGAAAGACTCCAAAAGATGTTGATCGCAAATGAGAAGATTGCTTACGGAGAAAGAAGAAAATGGATTCGTATTCACATACATGAGAATTATATAACAAGAAGAATAATTTTTGATTTCTTTTTGGTGAAAAATCAAAACTGGGTTTCTTTCTATCAATAAGAGTATTCCAATTCCAATATTCGTGGAAAAAGAATCGTAATAAATGCAAGGAGGAGGCGTCTTTTACCCAATAACGAAGGTTTTGAACCAAGATTTCCAGATGTACGGGATGGGGTATTAGTATATCTAACACAGAATTTAAATGTGAAAAATTGTTCTCTAAGAAAGGAAATGGTGAATGAATTGATCGTAAATTACGAAATTTTAATATCCCTTTCCCCCCTTGAGAAGATATTAATCGTATATAAAATGGAATTTCCACAATAAATGCAAGTCCTTCTGATATTGTTTGAGAATATAAATTCTTGTTGTGACCAAAAAATAGATTTTGATTAGAATTATTAGCAAAAATAATAAAATGATTTTGTTGATAAATTCGAGTAATTAAACGTTTCACAATTAGGAAACTGGATTTATTATCATAAACTGGATTTTCTAACAAAATCGATCGGTTTAAACTATGATCATGAGCAAGTGCATAAATATACTCCTGAAAGATAAGTGGATATAGAAAGCCGTGTTGTTGAGATCTATCAAGCTGTAAATATCCTTGAATTTCCTCCATTTGATTTTAATTTGAACCAAAGGTAGAAGATTTGGGGGTTATCAAATGATACATAGTGCGATACAGTCAAAACAAAGTATTTTAGTAATAAAAGATACCTCGGGGCGAGTATAAACTTATAAACAGATTCTCTATCCTCTCTTTTTTACATTTTTAGTCATTTTTAGTCTATGTTATAGTATAACAAGATGGTTAGAAATCTTTTATTTTTTCAACCCAATCGCTCTTTTGATTTCGGAAAAATTTTCTTTATCAATATACTGTTTCTTCTACACACACATCTCCGTTTCATAATGGAGAGTTAGAATAGTTAGGATTCGTTGAAAAATTGAGAATTCACTCATGGGAGTGAAAGCTTTCCTGCACCGGGCACTAATATATTTTTAACGTCTAATTAGATCAGGAAATTATTCCAAATTCAGAGCAGAAGCTCGTTTCTTTATCTTTCCCTATAATTAATTGAAGCCGCGAGGCCCTATCCATTTATTCATTCAACCCAACTTTATTTTCTTCCATTCCAAGAATTCGAACCGGGTTTTTCTTTTCTACTGATCCGGTAAAAATGAAACATTCTCAGAACTCTCCCTCAATCCGACATGCTGTTTTTTCCATTCATTCCCTTTCAGGATCAGTCGTGGTCTTTCAAACTTTACCGATGGTATAGATGAATCCCCTGCTTCATCTAAATGTGTAAAAGATGCTAGCCGCACTTAAAAGCCGAGTACTCTACCGTTGAGTTAGCAACCCGAAGAATAAATTAAAATAAAAAATAAATAAAAAAGAAATTAAAAAAATCTATAAAATATAATATATAATATATTAAGTGTATAGATACAATCAGAATGAAAACAAATTCAACAAAGACATTAGACAAGGCAATCAAAGTGTTGAGCTAACAAATAAAAAAAGATTTTCTAATGCATTCAAAACAAAAACATAAAAATGAAATGAATAGAGGCAGATGAAAATACAAGAAATTCTCAGAAAAAATTCGATAAAAATAAAAAAATAGATAAATATCAAAATTTATAGACCGACCCCCCTTAATTTACTTTTTCATTTACTTTTTCAATCAATCAAAAAACCTTGCATATAATAGAACCCACGGTTTGAAAGTAAAAAAAACAAACCTAGGGCACGAAACTAAATAGATCCACTTGACTTATCACAATGAATTATATTTGTTCGATACACTGTTGTCAATAGAAATGTTGCGAAAAGAATATATGGAAAAAAATACAATAAATTCAATTGACAGTTAAAATACAAACTGATCAAATCGTTGGATTGACACTGCATATCTAAATAATTCTATTCTACACGTGTAGATGAGAAAATAAATAAGGACGTGGTGAAAAAGTCCCTGATTTATTTAATCCACACCAATCAAAAATGTATTCAATAAAAAATAAAATAAGTAGAATAAGCAAACTTACCTCGATTCCCTCTTTCTTTTTTATAAGACTTTGTCGCATAGAATATGAGAAAACAATGAAAAATAGATACTAATAGGGCGGGAAGGGGGGGTGTAGTGACTTTTCTATAATTTTATAGAATCTTTCTCTATTCTTTTTTATATACCCCCCTTTTTGCATTTCTTTCCTTAATTGAACTTCATTTGATTAGGGCGAAGTTCCTTAAAAACCCCCGCCTTTTTAAAAATATCTTGAACAGTTCCTGTAGGTTGAGCACCCTGTTCAAGGAAATATAGAATAGCAGTAACGTTTAAATAAGTTTGATTCTTTATCGGATCATAAAAACCCACTTTCTGCAGATCTTTTCCTTCTCTTCGGGATCGAACATCAATTGCAACGATTCGAAAGACAGCTCATTGAGATAGATGTAAATGAACAATACCCCTCCTAGAAACGTATAGGAAGTTTTCTCTTCGTACGGCTCGAGAAAAAAATAATTTGATTCGAAGTTTTATCTATGTATTGAATTCTAGTAAATCATAAAAGGTGCATAAAATCATCAAATCAATTAGACTGCGGTTTAAGTCTTTTTTTTCTTTTTCATTCCTGAAAAAAAAAAAAGAAATCATTCGTACTCATAACTCAAGTTAGATAACTTTTAAATAGCTCAAAAGAAAATTGTTAGGCAATTTCATTTATTGAGTGGTCTTTACCCCCTTATTTGTCTCCTTTAAAATTTTTATTTCTTATCTTAAGATACTAAGTCGGGCTCATTTATTGAGACAATTTAAATGGTGTTTCCTTGTTCTGAGATCCTTTATCAATCATTGGGTTTAGACATTCCTTCGGTCCTTCTTAATCCTTTCAAAATGGCAGCAACATCCCCTTTTTGGAATTTCCTTCTATCAAAGAATCTTGTGGACATTTGATTCCCGCGTGATACACTTTGGGTCGAAAAAGTTTGATTAATCCCAACAAATTTTCCTTTTGAATGGGAAACTTCCTCGAATAGGATCCTTTCGATTTTTATATCGAAGTTATATTCTCACGAAGTTGTTCCAATTTATTGATTTGCATTAACCCTAGATTTTTGCTCCGAGAAATCAATTAATACTTTCTACTCGAGCTCTATCCTGGACTATTTACATTACCAAATGATGTCGAGCCAAGAGCACTTTCATTCCTATAGAAATGGAAAATGGTGGATATAATAAAGAATCCACAAAAGGTCGTCTCCTTCAAGTCGCACGTTGCTTTCTACCACATCGTTTCAAACGAAGTTTTAGCATAACATTCCTCTAATTTGGAACCGGTATGGAATTGATTCAATTATGGAATCATGAATAGTCATTGGTTCAATTAGTGCATAGACGTCGTACTCTATACTCTTTTTATAGATAGATATAGATCAATAAAGATTTTTCTAAAGAAGTTTTAGTAAGACATCTATCAAAGAGTCCATTTAACTTCTAAGGAATCATTAAAAATATTCATAATTTTAAAAAACATTCATAATTAAAAAAAGCTCGTATCATTATTTGAATAAAATTGACAATAAGGACCCTATTTGATCATCGTAGAAAAGATAAGTCCTTCTTAATTGAATTAAATTAATAAACTAGAGCAAACAAAAAAATAAATAGGTAAGGGAGGGGTTTTCGTATCTATCAAATCAACTGAACAACTGCCCTGTCACCATTCTAATCTAAATAGTCTATATTACAAATTGAAATTTGTAATTTTCGTATCACAAAACTTTTTCACACAAAAATCGAAAGACTTTTATTAGTGAAATAGAACAATAAAAACATATACGATAAACTTTTCCTCATTTTATATGTATTTTTTTAAGTAACATTATTATCTTACTAGAAATAGAAAGTGAATAAAAAACAATAAAAGATATAAAGCACCACCATCTCATGTGTTACATAGATTTACAATTTTTCATTAGGACCCAACACGAAATACCCAAACTGAGATTCAAAGAAAATATATCGGTTGTTAAATATATAATTACATAATATAGCATTGGAGTTTTGTTAAATTTTTGATAATGTAGTTCGGACAGACGCAAATATTTTAATATCTCCCATTAATGATTAATTCTTATCTGCTCACCCATTCTATGGGAATAATGGGACATAACAGAAATGAAAAAGGGGATTCTGATCGCAGATACAAACTACCTAGACACAAAACTAAAGAAGTCCAGATTAAGCTGTTCCTTTTTTTATTTCAACCTAACCTATATTAACATTAAGAGACTTAATTCGATTGAGTTTGAGTCAACTTTATTAGTACCAAATATAGTTAGAATTCAGAAATCCATAGAAAAATTAATAAATAATTAGACTACCCCATTTACGAGATAAAGAATAATAGATAGAATCGTTGAAAATTTCAATTTTGATAAAATAGAAAATAGATATGGGACAGAGGGTTTTTCTAAATAACTAACTTCTCTAAATTAGGAAGATTTTGAACATATAATGAAAAGATCACTCGCCCTTTTTGAATTTGAATTCAAACGTGTGGAATCCATGTTCCCATCTTACCCGGATCCTAAATAGATTAATTTATACCTGCGTGTTATTTGAACTCGATTGAGTTAAGTTTGTGAAAAAAGTATGATTCATAAAAGATAAAAATCAGAAATCAGAAACACATTTCACCTAAAATTAGACTTTAAATAAAACCTTCTTTATTCTATTTTAAATTAATAATAACACAATGGATATGCTCTGGGACGGAAGGATTCGAACCTCCGAATAGCGGGACCAAAACCCGATGCCTTACCGCTTGGCCACGCCCCATTTAGATTTTTATTCAACACTAATATAAAGAATAATGGTTGTTTGTCAACCCCAATCGAAATATCTCTACAATAAAATAAATTATTACTAGGATTTTGATACGTGTAGATATAGACTTCAACTTAATTTATTGATCATTAGATAGAATTCTATTAAGATATTGTATGAAAGTATGATTTCTTCTATTCTCTTTTGAGAATTGGAGGATTTTTGATTGGGTGGGTTCAAAAGAAGGATTTTTTATCTACCTTAATTGTTCTCCTTTTCCTTAGTTATTTTCCTTACTTATATCAACAACTCAATCAAAATGCAATTATCTCCAAGAAAAAAAAGTCTGTTATGCTTAATATTTTTAGTTTAATCTGGATCTGTCTTAATTCTGCCCTTTATTCGAGTGGTTTTTTCTTCGGAAAATTGCCCGAGGCCTATGCTTTTTTGAATCCAATCATAGATTTTATGCCAGTCATACCTGTCTTCTTTTTTTTATTAGCTTTTGTTTGGCAAGCTGCTGTAAGTTTTCGATGAGATATTTAATAATATCAGAGAAAATTCATGATTTATGTGTGAAAAAGTTCTAACAATTGATAAGATCAGATAAGTTTTAGAGTATGAACTCTCGATTCAAACATTGAAATTCTTTGATAGTCGAGAAAAGTCTGGCTTACTCCCTTTTCTTTTTCTCATTTTTAAACCTTTTCAGTAAAAAAAAGCCCTAACCCTATAGGTTATTAAATAGGGCCCCCGCAATATCTAATTGTGGATGTGAAAAAATTTTTGGTTAGTGAAAAACTCTTATTCCAAATGAATTTCTGAAAATTCTTTTCTATTTCCATAAAGAACCTCATTTCTTGGTATCCAAATAGTACATGTGTTAGAAAAATGGAGGATCTATTCTCTTTTTTTTTTTCAAAAAAATTATCTTGGAGATTGTGTAATGCTTACTCTCAAACTCTTCGTTTACACAGTAGTGATATTTTTTGTTTCTCTCTTCATCTTTGGATTCCTATCTAATGATCCCGGGCGTAATCCTGGGCGTGAAGAATAAAAGGGGTTTTTCTTTTATATTTTCTTTTTCTTAGTAGTTTAACTAAGAGGAAAAGATTTGCAAAATTTGAAAAAATCAAGTCATCAACGGAAACGGAAAGAGAGGGATTCGAACCCTCGGTACGAATAACTCGTACAACGGATTAGCAATCCGCCGCTTTAGTCCACTCAGCCATCTCTCCCAATTTTATTTTAAAAGATAATTACTCTGTTAGATTACACATAAAGTAGAAAGTAAGGAGTGCTTTTTCTCTCTTTTCTTTCTCTATTATATATGTACACCTTTTATCAGCAATTTGATTCCGATAAATAACATAAAGGATTCGAAAGCGGCAACAATATAAAGAAAACTAAAGAAGACCCCCTTGCATTGATTTTGTTTGAAAGGCCCTTCTTATTGACACGGCCTGGCCCGGTCAGTACCTAGCCGGGCCTTTTTTTGTTCCAACAAATTTATAGATAAATAATGATGATTTATCTAATTTGAAAATCAAAATATATATTAAAATATATATTATTAATTAATATAGAAAATTAAATAAAAAATATTCAAGCAAGAACAAGGAAGGACTATTGCAAAACTAAAAAAAAAAGCGGTCAACACTCCAATTGTGATGGTTTTTTGATGATCCTATCTTGATTATGTCCAATTTCCCTATTCGACAAAAAGCTCAGTTGTATACAATAATTCCATTGTAGCGGGTATAGTTTAGTGGTAAAAGTGTGATTCGTTTTATTAACCCTTTAACAGTTAAGGGGTCTTTGCTTTCGGTTTGATTCAGAATTCATATTCCGATCAAAAACTTTATTTCTAAAAAAGGATTAAATCCTTTACCTCTCAATGACAGATTCGAGAAAAATATACATTCTCGTGATTTGGATCCAAAAGTCACTTAGAAAGTGAGAATTTGGATTATATAAAATTGCGAAACATAATTTTTGAATTGGATTAATACTACCATAAGTATGAGTAAAAGGTCCATGGATGAAGATAGGAAATTAGGTTTCAAATCGTAACTAAATCTTCAATTTTTTATTGGTAGAGAAAAAATTGAAGCAAACTAGCTATTAAACGATGACTTTGGTTTACTAGAGACATCGACCTATTCTATTCTTTTAGCTCGGTGGAAACAAAATCCCTTTCCTCAGGATCTTCTCGAATAAAAATAAAAATAGAGAACGAAGTAACTAGAAAGATTGTTATAATCACTCTCTTCTAAAGGGATCATCTAAAAAGCGATTTTTTTTTGTCTCTATTCAGACAAAAGCTGACATAGATGTTATGGGGTAGACTTTTTTTTTGTAATATTGTTCACATCCATAAAGGAGCCGAATGAAACCAAAGTTTCATGTTCGGTTTTGAATTAGAGACGCTCAAAATGCTGAAGCGACGTCGACTATAACCCCTAGCCTTCCAAGCTAACGATGCGGGTTCGATTCCCGCTACCCGCTATTTCTTCTAAATATTTATATATTCTAAATATTCTATACTCTATAGAAATATTAGTATTAGGACATAATTTAATATACAATTCCCAAAATATCTTACCTACAATACAATTAGTTTTTTTAACCAAGAGTCAAAATATGAAAAAATCAGAATGAAAGGCGTCCATTGTCTAATGGATAGGACAGAGGTCTTCTAAACCTTTGGTATAGGTTCAAATCCTATTGGACGCAAGTTTTTTCCATATATTTTTTAGATTGAAATATTAAATATCAAGAAAAAAAGACCTTTTGAATAATTTGAATTCGAGACGCTTAATTACTTTTTTAAGATAAAAAAGAAAGTAAGCGATCATCCCTTTTTATGCTTGTTCCTGAAGTAAAAAACGGTCCATTTGCTCCTGAATAGCTTCTTTCAAAAGGGATTCCGCTTCCTCGGTAAATGTTTTGGTAGAAGAAATGATTTCTTGGAACTGAGGTTTATTAGTTTTTACATAAGCACGTAACGCAACAAGAAATTTCCTTACCTGTCCAATTTCTAATGAATCAAGATAGCCGGTTGTTCCGGTATAAATAGTCATTATCTGTTCTTCCACTGCAAGAGGGGCTGCTTGGGATTGCTTAAGCAATTCACGTAATCGTTGACCTCTTGCCAATTGATTCTGAGTAGCTTTATCGAGATCAGAGGCAAATTGTGCAAAAGCTTCTAATTCTGCAAATTGCGCCAGTTCCAACTTTAATTTACCAGCTACTTGTTTCATGGCTTTAATTTGAGCGGCAGACCCGACTCTGGAAACGGAGATACCCACATTAATAGCAGGCCTGATTCCAGCATTGAATAGATCGGCGGATAGGAAAATTTGTCCATCAGTAATGGAAATTACATTAGTAGGAATATAAGCCGAAACATCTCCCGATTGAGTTTCAACTATTGGCAGGGCGGTCATACTTCCTTCACCTAAATTCGAACTTGATTTAGCGGCTCTTTCCAAAAGGCGTGAGTGCAAATAAAAAACATCCCCCGGATAAGCTTCACGCCCAGGCGGTCTTCGTAATAGAAGAGACATTTGGCGATAAGCTTGCGCTTGTTTGGAGGGATCATCGTAAATAATTGAAGTGTGTCGTTCGCGGTACATAAAATATTCAGCGAGAGCTGCTCCTGTATAAGGAGCGAGATATTGTAATGTAGCAGGGGAATCCGCCGTTTCGGCTACCACAATGGTATATTCCATCGCTCCCCTTTCCTGGAAAGTAGTTACTACCTGAGCCACAGAAGAAGCTTTTTGACCAATAGCTACATAAACACATATTACATTTTGACCTTGTTGATTGAGAATCGTATCTGTGGCTACTGCTGTTTTACCGGTCTGTCTGTCCCCAATAATTAATTCTCGCTGGCCCCGCCCTATAGGAATCATCGAATCAATAGCAATAAGCCCGGTTTGAAGAGGCTCATATACGGAACGCCGCGAAATAATACCGGGGGCAGGAGATTCAATTAATCGAGATTCAGAAGCTGAAATTTCACCCCTACCATCAATAGGCTTAGCCAGGGCGTTTATAACGCGCCCCAAATAGGCCTCACTCACTGGTATCTGAGCAATTCTTCCTGTTGCTTTTACAGAACTTCCTTCTTGTATCATCAAACCGTCACCCATTAATACAACACCAACATTATTTGATTCCAAATTCAGAGCAATGCCTATTGTCCCCTCTTCAAATTCAACTAATTCGCCCGCCATTACTTCATCAAGACCATGAATACGAGCAATGCCATCGCCTACTTGAAGCACGGTCCCAGTATTTACAATCTTTACTTCTCTATTATATTGTTCAATCCGTTCGCGAATAATATTACTAATTTCGTCAGCTCGAATGGTTACCATGAGTATTTCTTAATTCTTTTTTGAAAGAAAACAAAAAAAAAATAATGCCTACACTAGAAAGACTAATCAGTTTTTTCTTTTATCGACCCTAAGATGCCAATATTGGCACTAATCGTACGTAAATGTAACTCGTTGTTCAAACAGCTATTCAGAGTTCCTAAAGCTCCCTGTAAGGCTTGTTGAAAAACCCGTTGTCGAACTTGATTAATCGTCCTTTGCTGTTCAAACTGAATAGTTTCATTCTTATAATTTTCTAATTGTTCCAAAGTCTTATAAATTGAATTAATTAAATTCAACTTTTCTCGCTCTATCTCAAAGTATCCATTCACTCGAAATTGATCTGCTTCCATTTCCACTTTCCGTCAGCGGGTCCGGGCTTTTTCCAACTGTTCAATGGCCCCTCCACGAAGTTCTTCTGAATTTCGAATAGTATTCAAGATCCTCTGTTTTCGATTATCTAATAAATCACTTAATGAAAGTAGATTATCTTTCCATTAATTTCAAAGCTTACATAATCCCTTCCCGAACCAAATATGAATCTTTCGATTCATTTGGCTCTCACGCCCAATTACTTAGAATTATAATAAAGTCTCATATCTTTTGATAAATGTAATGACGGGCCTATCCTCTCTTCTTTGTTCATATTCAACAAATATCTAAATTAATGCCAGATTAAGATATTGAGAGGACTCTTTCTGACAAAAATATGTAATTGTCAGCAAAGTTGTTGCTTTTTTTCTTTTCTTCAAATCCAAAAATTTATTATTTATACATAACACATAGGTCGTCGATTCAGCATTGGATAAAGGGGGCAAAATGCCCATCTTTTTCATTTTTACAATAAGCGTTTCATATCGATAGGAGTGTTCTCTATCGATAAAATATTTATTTTAAACTATCTCTATATTAACATAGTGGTAGAAAGACTACCATGCTGCATCTAAACTTCAAACAGTTTGCTTTAACCATGTTAATGGTCCTACATTATTGGTTGGTAGAGAATCAAAGGGGTTTTACCAACGAATCACGAAATGCTATGATTCTTACATAGAATTTCTTAATTTATTCCGAAGTAATTCGCGAGATCATGTACCCTTCTTTTTCCTTTCTTTCCTAGTTATAACGAAAGGGGGGTACAGCTGGTTGGATCCAGCCTATTCTTGAAATAAACAACTCGCACACACTCCCTTTCCAAAGAAGATCAATACACCAAGCACTACACTTAGATTTATTAGATTTGTTGATAAAATATCGGTATTAAAAAACCCGAAACTCCCGGCAAATGGCCAGTGGCCCAAAGAAAGGAAAGAATCGGTTACATTTTTCATAGGATCTCCTTTTATAGATAGACTACAAAATTGACTAGAGTTCTTTTTGTATCACTTCGCCCCTCGTTTTTATTTATTCTTTTAGTTTCCTTTTTCCTATTTATTTTGAAAAGTATTCGAGTTGTGTGAACTACCAATACTTAGTTTCCCTTGGACTCCGGGCGGGAAAGGATGAAAGCGAGTCGGTATACCAATTCCTCATCCGCAAATCAGCCCTTCCCGTGGGTTATTTTGTCAACGAATAAGTAATTGTAGGAGTGAAATCTTACTATAATTCGAAAAAGCAAATGACAAATCCAAGTCAATAATTTTTATATTTATAAGATTAAACAAAAGGATTCGCAAACAAAAGTGCTAATGCTACAACCAGTCCATAAATTGTTAAAGCTTCCATAAAAGCTAGACTGAGCAATAGAGTACCTCGTATTTTTCCCTCTGCCTCGGGCTGTCTCGCGATACCCTCTACGGCTTGACCCGCAGCAGTTCCTTGACCAACTCCGGGTCCAATAGAAGCAAGCCCTACAGCCAATCCAGCAGCAATAACGGAAGCGGCAGAAATCAGTGGATTCATGATAAATTCCCTCGTACCAAAAAAAGAAAAAAAGAAATAGTTAATGATACAACCAACCAACGAATTATGACTTAATTATTCCGTCACTAGGATTCATCCTATCGAAGTTCCTAGTTACTTCGAGTTAAAGTAGTTGAAGAAATAGAAATAATAGTATTTTTGTTATTGAATCGTCTGAACTACTTCAATATCTATTTTTTAGTTTCTATCCACAAAGTCTTTGTGAATACATACAACTTTCCTTCTTCATTTCTTGGTTCCAAACTGTGAATTGCATTCTTCCATGTTTCTCTTAATTTCATTTGTTTATTCATTCAATTCACAGTCAAAAAGAGACAGAAAGGGAAGGGCTTATATTCGAATCCCCATCTAAATTCATAGAAGTAGGACAAATGAAATATAGCCTTATTTCATATATATCCAGTCAATATCTAATATCACATATACATGCCTTTATTCCATAATGTAAACCAAGCACCCATCTTAGATTCAATCGAATTCGAGAATCAATTGTCGAAACATCTACAGGAGTTTACTTATTTATAGCCATTCAATTACATATACCTAACCTATCCGAACCAACCCATTTTTATGAATTCTGTTTTTTGTAAACTCTTTTCCCCCCTCCCCCTTCTTTATCATTATTCCGCCGGATCCAATTTAAATGGACAAACAAATTGGTTAGTCCAAATCAAATCGTTGCATATAAATATCATTATTAGATTGATCTAAGTTCATGCAATTTGTTATTTATTATATTACTATTTTCATTTGGTCAATCGTTGAATAAAATCAACTGAAACGGGAATCTGTTCGCGATTTTTTTGAATTTGAATAATGCGATAGAAATCTAATATTCATTGAGGGGGGGAGTGGACGAAAGGGGTTTTTAGCAAAAAGATCTTTTCGATCTCTTTCCTTTTTTTACAACCAACCCTCTAATATCAAATATCATAATTTTTTCCATTACCATATCGGCCTAGTTGGATATTCCCTAAGTAAATTATCTTGAGCCGGACCCTGAGGTTTGAAAAAAAAAAAAGATTATTTCAATGATGGCCCTCCATGGATTCACCTATATAAGCCGCGGCTAAAGTTGCAAAAATAAGAGCTTGAATACCACTTGTAAATAATCCAAGGAACATGACAGGTATAGGAACCACTAAAGGTACTAAAGAAACAAGAACAACAACAACCAATTCATCAGCTAAGATATTTCCGAAAAGTCGAAAACTAAGCGATAAAGGTTTTGTGAAATCTTCTAAGATATTAATGGGTAAAAGGATTGGGGTTGGTTGAATATATTTCCCGAAATAACTTAATCCCTTTTTGGTAATACCCGCATAGAAATATGCCACTGACGTCAGTAAAGCCAAAGCAACAGTCGTATTTATATCATTCGTGGGTGCAGCTAACTCCCCGTGAGGTAATTGTATGATTTTCCAAGGTAAAAGGGCTCCTGACCAATTAGAAACAAAAATAAATAGAAACAGAGTTCCAATAAAAGGAACCCAAGGACCATATTCTTCTCCAATTTGGGTTTTACTGACATCTCGAATAAATTCAAGAACATATTCGAAGAAATTCTGACCCCCAGTTGGAATGGTTTGTGGGTCCCGAACAGCTATAGCAGCCGAACCTAATAAGATAGCAATTACAACCCAAGAAGTAATAAGTACTTGGCCGTGGACTTGGAAACCCCCTATTTGCCAATAGAAATGTTGGCCTACTTCCACACCGGATACATCGTATAACCCTTTTAGTGTGTTTGCTAGAACATTCATATTTCCCTCTGAATAAAAAAAATCGAACTTTAAACAAAATTATTTTGATTCAACCATCTCTTTGCCGACTTGAATCCGATATTTTGAATACCAACTAATATTTTGAATAATAACCAATGACACAATATCCCCAGGTATTTTTATCTCTTTTTTGAAATTCAGAATAGAATATATAGTAACCGATCCCATAAATCTACGGGGTTTTCGAAGTAAATTATTTATCTTATTATTAATCAAGGATTTCTTATATAGCTAGAGCGACCCTCACAAATTGCGAATACTAATTTGTTAAGAATTAATCGGATTGAAGATATAGCGTCATCATTCGCCGGAATCGAAATATCTGCTAAATCGGGGTCGCAATTTGTATCGATTAAACAAATTGTTGGAATTCCCAAAGTAATACACTCTCGTAGGGCCGTATATTCTTCGTGCTGATCAATGATGATTACAATATCGGGTAACCCTGTCATATATTTAATCCCGCCCAGATATGTTTGCAAACGAGATAATTGTCTTTTCAACATAGCTGCATCTCTTTTTGGAAGACGATTAAGTCTCCCTGTTTTTTGTTCCATTCTCAAGTCCCTGAACTTATGAAGTCTCGTTTCTGTAGTGGACCAATTCGTTAACATACCGCCGAGCCATTTTTTATTAACATAATGACACCGGGCCCTTATTGCAGCCCATGCTACTGAATCTGCTGCTTTATTTTTGGTACCAACAATTAAGAATTGTTTTCCTCGACTTCCCGCATCAAAGACCAAATCACAAGCTTCTGATAAAAAACGAGCAGTTCTAGTAAGATTTGTAATATGAATACCCTTACGCTTTGCAGAGATATAAGGTTCCATTTTAGGATTCATATTACAAATCTTACTAGAACTGCTCGTTTTTTATCAGAAGCTTGTGATTTGGTCTTTGATGCGGGAAGTCGAGGAAAACAATTCTTAATTGTTGGTACCAAAAATAAAGCAGCAGATTCAGTAGCATGGGCTGCAATAAGGGCCCGGTGTCATTATGTTAATAAAAAATGGCTCGGCGGTATGTTAACGAATTGGTCCACTACAGAAACGAGACTTCATAAGTTCAGGGACTTGAGAATGGAACAAAAAACAGGGAGACTTAATCGTCTTCCAAAAAGAGATGCAGCTATGTTGAAAAGACAATTATCTCGTTTGCAAACATATCTGGGCGGGATTAAATATATGACAGGGTTACCCGATATTGTAATCATCATTGATCAGCACGAAGAATATACGGCCCTACGAGAGTGTATTACTTTGGGAATTCCAACAATTTGTTTAATCGATACAAATTGCGACCCCGATTTAGCAGATATTTCGATTCCGGCGAATGATGACGCTATATCTTCAATCCGATTAATTCTTAACAAATTAGTATTCGCAATTTGTGAGGGTCGCTCTAGCTATATAAGAAATCCTTGATTAATAATAAGATAAATAATTTACTTCGAAAACCCCGTAGATTTATGGGATCGGTTACTATATATTCTATTCTGAATTTCAAAAAAGAGATAAAAATACCTGGGGATATTGTGTCATTGGTTATTATTCAAAATATTAGTTGGTATTCAAAATATCGGATTCAAGTCGGCAAAGAGATGGTTGAATCAAAATAATTTTGTTTAAAGTTCGATTTTTTTTATTCAGAGGGAAATATGAATGTTCTAGCAAACACACTAAAAGGGTTATACGATGTATCCGGTGTGGAAGTAGGCCAACATTTCTATTGGCAAATAGGGGGTTTCCAAGTCCACGGCCAAGTACTTATTACTTCTTGGGTTGTAATTGCTATCTTATTAGGTTCGGCTGCTATAGCTGTTCGGGACCCACAAACCATTCCAACTGGGGGTCAGAATTTCTTCGAATATGTTCTTGAATTTATTCGAGATGTCAGTAAAACCCAAATTGGAGAAGAATATGGTCCTTGGGTTCCTTTTATTGGAACTCTGTTTCTATTTATTTTTGTTTCTAATTGGTCAGGAGCCCTTTTACCTTGGAAAATCATACAATTACCTCACGGGGAGTTAGCTGCACCCACGAATGATATAAATACGACTGTTGCTTTGGCTTTACTGACGTCAGTGGCATATTTCTATGCGGGTATTACCAAAAAGGGATTAAGTTATTTCGGGAAATATATTCAACCAACCCCAATCCTTTTACCCATTAATATCTTAGAAGATTTCACAAAACCTTTATCGCTTAGTTTTCGACTTTTCGGAAATATCTTAGCTGATGAATTGGTTGTTGTTGTTCTTGTTTCTTTAGTACCTTTAGTGGTTCCTATACCTGTCATGTTCCTTGGATTATTTACAAGTGGTATTCAAGCTCTTATTTTTGCAACTTTAGCCGCGGCTTATATAGGTGAATCCATGGAGGGCCATCATTGAAATAATCTTTTTTTTTTTTCAAACCTCAGGGTCCGGCTCAAGATAATTTACTTAGGGAATATCCAACTAGGCCGATATGGTAATGGAAAAAATTATGATATTTGATATTAGAGGGTTGGTTGTAAAAAAAGGAAAGAGATCGAAAAGATCTTTTTGCTAAAAACCCCTTTCGTCCACTCCCCCCCTCAATGAATATTAGATTTCTATCGCATTATTCAAATTCAAAAAAATCGCGAACAGATTCCCGTTTCAGTTGATTTTATTCAACGATTGACCAAATGAAAATAGTAATATAATAAATAACAAATTGCATGAACTTAGATCAATCTAATAATGATATTTATATGCAACGATTTGATTTGGACTAACCAATTTGTTTGTCCATTTAAATTGGATCCGGCGGAATAATGATAAAGAAGGGGGAGGGGGGAAAAGAGTTTACAAAAAACAGAATTCATAAAAATGGGTTGGTTCGGATAGGTTAGGTATATGTAATTGAATGGCTATAAATAAGTAAACTCCTGTAGATGTTTCGACAATTGATTCTCGAATTCGATTGAATCTAAGATGGGTGCTTGGTTTACATTATGGAATAAAGGCATGTATATGTGATATTAGATATTGACTGGATATATATGAAATAAGGCTATATTTCATTTGTCCTACTTCTATGAATTTAGATGGGGATTCGAATATAAGCCCTTCCCTTTCTGTCTCTTTTTGACTGTGAATTGAATGAATAAACAAATGAAATTAAGAGAAACATGGAAGAATGCAATTCACAGTTTGGAACCAAGAAATGAAGAAGGAAAGTTGTATGTATTCACAAAGACTTTGTGGATAGAAACTAAAAAATAGATATTGAAGTAGTTCAGACGATTCAATAACAAAAATACTATTATTTCTATTTCTTCAACTACTTTAACTCGAAGTAACTAGGAACTTCGATAGGATGAATCCTAGTGACGGAATAATTAAGTCATAATTCGTTGGTTGGTTGTATCATTAACTATTTCTTTTTTTCTTTTTTTGGTACGAGGGAATTTATCATGAATCCACTGATTTCTGCCGCTTCCGTTATTGCTGCTGGATTGGCTGTAGGGCTTGCTTCTATTGGACCCGGAGTTGGTCAAGGAACTGCTGCGGGTCAAGCCGTAGAGGGTATCGCGAGACAGCCCGAGGCAGAGGGAAAAATACGAGGTACTCTATTGCTCAGTCTAGCTTTTATGGAAGCTTTAACAATTTATGGACTGGTTGTAGCATTAGCACTTTTGTTTGCGAATCCTTTTGTTTAATCTTATAAATATAAAAATTATTGACTTGGATTTGTCATTTGCTTTTTCGAATTATAGTAAGATTTCACTCCTACAATTACTTATTCGTTGACAAAATAACCCACGGGAAGGGCTGATTTGCGGATGAGGAATTGGTATACCGACTCGCTTTCATCCTTTCCCGCCCGGAGTCCAAGGGAAACTAAGTATTGGTAGTTCACACAACTCGAATACTTTTCAAAATAAATAGGAAAAAGGAAACTAAAAGAATAAATAAAAACGAGGGGCGAAGTGATACAAAAAGAACTCTAGTCAATTTTGTAGTCTATCTATAAAAGGAGATCCTATGAAAAATGTAACCGATTCTTTCCTTTCTTTGGGCCACTGGCCATTTGCCGGGAGTTTCGGGTTTTTTAATACCGATATTTTATCAACAAATCTAATAAATCTAAGTGTAGTGCTTGGTGTATTGATCTTCTTTGGAAAGGGAGTGTGTGCGAGTTGTTTATTTCAAGAATAGGCTGGATCCAACCAGCTGTACCCCCCTTTCGTTATAACTAGGAAAGAAAGGAAAAAGAAGGGTACATGATCTCGCGAATTACTTCGGAATAAATTAAGAAATTCTATGTAAGAATCATAGCATTTCGTGATTCGTTGGTAAAACCCCTTTGATTCTCTACCAACCAATAATGTAGGACCATTAACATGGTTAAAGCAAACTGTTTGAAGTTTAGATGCAGCATGGTAGTCTTTCTACCACTATGTTAATATAGAGATAGTTTAAAATAAATATTTTATCGATAGAGAACACTCCTATCGATATGAAACGCTTATTGTAAAAATGAAAAAGATGGGCATTTTGCCCCCTTTATCCAATGCTGAATCGACGACCTATGTGTTATGTATAAATAATAAATTTTTGGATTTGAAGAAAAGAAAAAAAGCAACAACTTTGCTGACAATTACATATTTTTGTCAGAAAGAGTCCTCTCAATATCTTAATCTGGCATTAATTTAGATATTTGTTGAATATGAACAAAGAAGAGAGGATAGGCCCGTCATTACATTTATCAAAAGATATGAGACTTTATTATAATTCTAAGTAATTGGGCGTGAGAGCCAAATGAATCGAAAGATTCATATTTGGTTCGGGAAGGGATTATGTAAGCTTTGAAATTAATGGAAAGATAATCTACTTTCATTAAGTGATTTATTAGATAATCGAAAACAGAGGATCTTGAATACTATTCGAAATTCAGAAGAACTTCGTGGAGGGGCCATTGAACAGTTGGAAAAAGCCCGGACCCGCTTACGGAAAGTGGAAATGGAAGCAGATCAATTTCGAGTGAATGGATACTCTGAGATAGAGCGAGAAAAGTTGAATTTAATTAATTCAATTTATAAGACTTTGGAACAATTAGAAAATTATAAGAATGAAACTATTCAGTTTGAACAGCAAAGGACGATTAATCAAGTTCGACAACGGGTTTTTCAACAAGCCTTACAGGGAGCTTTAGGAACTCTGAATAGCTGTTTGAACAACGAGTTACATTTACGTACGATTAGTGCCAATATTGGCATCTTAGGGTCGATAAAAGAAAAAACTGATTAGTCTTTCTAGTGTAGGCATTATTTTTTTTTTGTTTTCTTTCAAAAAAGAATTAAGAAATACTCATGGTAACCATTCGAGCTGACGAAATTAGTAATATTATTCGCGAACGGATTGAACAATATAATAGAGAAGTAAAGATTGTAAATACTGGGACCGTGCTTCAAGTAGGCGATGGCATTGCTCGTATTCATGGTCTTGATGAAGTAATGGCGGGCGAATTAGTTGAATTTGAAGAGGGGACAATAGGCATTGCTCTGAATTTGGAATCAAATAATGTTGGTGTTGTATTAATGGGTGACGGTTTGATGATACAAGAAGGAAGTTCTGTAAAAGCAACAGGAAGAATTGCTCAGATACCAGTGAGTGAGGCCTATTTGGGGCGCGTTATAAACGCCCTGGCTAAGCCTATTGATGGTAGGGGTGAAATTTCAGCTTCTGAATCTCGATTAATTGAATCTCCTGCCCCCGGTATTATTTCGCGGCGTTCCGTATATGAGCCTCTTCAAACCGGGCTTATTGCTATTGATTCGATGATTCCTATAGGGCGGGGCCAGCGAGAATTAATTATTGGGGACAGACAGACCGGTAAAACAGCAGTAGCCACAGATACGATTCT